>NC_057395.1:27174050-27471007 GCF_019320065.1 Cervus canadensis | reverse complement strand
GCCCAGAACAGAGCACGGTGGGTGCTGGACGAACACCTGCCCACGTGCACGGAAGAATCCTTCACCGTCGGACGGGCTGTCGGGATTCCCCTCCCCTCCAAGGAGGATGCTCACCTTTCAGGGAAGCGACGGCCTCTCCCACCTGGCGCAGCAGGAAAGCCCCATCCTCCACGTCTTTCAGAGTCACCACGCGGCTGGCCGAGGTGGAGTCCTTCTTCAGATCATCAACGAAGTCTTCCAGGTCACTAGGGGGAAAGCCGACCACAGGTGGAGTGAGCGCGGGGGCCTTCCCTACGGACAGTGGAGAGCAGAGGACCCTGGGCCTCGCCGGCTGGCCTCCCCCCAGTACCGCGGGTCCCTCCATGCCCACGGAGGTGGGAGCAGCAGCTAGGGAGGAGTAGCTTGGTTTGGCTTAAGAGACCCTTCTGGGGTGTGAGGTGAGGTTTCTCCGGGAGGCCTGGATCCGCCACCTGGCTGACAAAGGACCCACTCTTTGTTTTCAGCGGCGCTGATGCCGGCTAAGGGAGGGCTGCGTGGACGCTGATGTGACAGAGGAGAAAGAGGGAGAGAGACAGCAAGAGGAGGAGCCCAGGTTGCCGCAGATCAGGCTTTTCTACCGTGGCGCTGACCTCTGTGGCCAGGTCATTGTTTTCTGCAGGGGGATGAGGGGTGTCCTGTGTGCTGTAGGATATTTAGCAGCACCCCTGACCTTGACACAGTAGCCTCCAGGAGCAGCAGCTCTAAGCCGACAAAATGGACAATGTGGAGGAAGTGGACAAATTCTTAGAAAGGTACTACCTCCCACGACTGAACCAGGAGGAAACAGAAAAAAAATGAATAGACCAGTCATAAGTACTGAAGTTCAAACTGTGATTAAAAAACTTTCAAAAGTCTCTAGGTCCATTGACATCTCTACAAATGACCCAATTTTGTTCCTTTATAAGGCTAATAGTCTATTGTTGATATACCATATCTTCTTCATCCATTCCTCTGTTGATGACTGTCATAAAGAATGAAGTAAGAAAGAAAAATATATAACACATATATATGGAATCTAGAAAAATGGTACAGATGATCTTATCTGCAAAACAGAAATGGATACACAAACATAGAAAAGAAATGTATAGACACCAAAGGGGGCAGGGGTGGTGGGATGAGCTGGGGGATTGAGATGGCCATGATACATACACACTGTGGATACTGTGTGTAAATAGATAAGTAACGAGAAGCTACTGTGCTCTGGTGACCTGATGGGGAGGGAATCGAAAATCCCAAGGAGGGATATGTACCCATACAGCTGATTCACAGTGCTTACAGGAGAAACTAACGACATTGTAAAGCAACTATACGCCAATAAAAATTAATTAAAAAGAAAAAACTTCCAACAAACAAAAGTCCAGGACCAGATGGCTTTGTTGGCAAATTCTATCAAACATTAGAGAAGAGACAGCAGCTATCCTTTTCTCAAACTATTCCAAAAAATTGCAGAGGAAGGAACACTCCCAAACTCATTCTCTGAGGCCACCATCACCATGATACCAAACCAGACAAAGATGCCCCAAGAAAAAGAAAATTACAGGCCAGTATAATTGATGAACACAGATACAAAAAAAAAAAAAAAAAAAGCATCAATAAAATACTAGCAAACGAAATTCAACAGTACATTAAAAGGATCATACACCATGATTAAGAGGGATTTATCCTGAGGATTCAAGGATTCTCCAGTATCCGCAAATCAATCAGTGTGATACACCACATCAACAAACTGAAGAATAAAACCACATAATCATTTCAATAGGTGCAGAAAAAGCTTTTGACAAAAATCCAACACCCATTTATGATAGATGACAGTAGCAACCTCCCCTAACTTGAGACAAACAAGAATGTTCCAGAGACATTGTTAAAATGTCCCCAGGGGTCACGAGGGGAACAGACTTGCCCCTGAGAACCTCTGGTTTATACTGACTGTCCCATCAGTAAGGACTGAGTGTCCTCTCCAGGATGCAAAGAGAATGAATGATCACGGGTCTGATTTCTGGACGGGGTGCATGTGCACACACATACTCACCTCTGAGGGTACGTCTCCCACTTCAACAAACACACCAGTAATAACATCCTGTCTCCTGAGCACGTCAACAACCCCACCCTAAACAGATGTGTGCATGATTTCATTTTGCCTGCTGATCTGACAGTAGAAACCCCTGCTATTAAAGAAACAGGAAAAGAGCTTTGATTTGAAGAACCACCAGGTGGCAGTAAGCGGACAGCGATTCCAGTGCCAGAACCTTGAGTGTGGGGCAGGCAGCAAGCTGACAGACTTCCAGTTACAAGGACTAGGCGTGTAATCAACAACACGATAAATATAATTAACATTGCTATATGCTACTTATGAAATTTGTTACGAGAGTAAATCCTAAGAGTTGTCATCAGAAGGAAAAAAAGTTTTTTTCTGTTTCCTTAATTTTGTATCTATAGGAGATGGTAGATATCCACTAAACTTATTGTGGCAATAATTTCATGATGTGTGGAAGTCAAATCATTATGCTGTCCACCTTAAACTATATGCGGCTGCATGTCAATTACATCTCAATAAAACAGGGAGAAAAATTTAACCGGCAATTCTATAAAAACATTAAAAGGCTACATATTGTTTTAAAGGAACTTTTCAAGGAGAACCTTGAGACCTAGTTGTAGACAGCTGGGCTGTCATAGACCCATCTGAGACAAACAACAGCCGTAACACCTCTCGGGGGGTGCTTGTCTGTAAGTGCAGGGACTAAGCACAAATTTGGAGCCTGTTTTTGAGGTGCTGATGAAGAGTGGTCAAAGTTATTATCTGACTCTCTAGACTGCCACTGAGAAGGGTATTCTAATTTTAATCAGGCACACTGGGTTGGCATCTGATTTGACATAAGCTCCAGCTCAAATATCAAAGAGGTCAATGAGCATAACACTCCCCATCCTGTAGGCTTCTGCTGAGTATAGTCATGGAAAGAATTTGAAAGTTGCTCCCTTACAGTCCCATTTTGGGACGCTTCCCCTTTCCAAAAAGCAAGAGAATTTACACATCTACAATGGAATACTACTCAGCCACAAAAAAGAATGGAATTTTGCCATTTGCAGCATTTACATGGATGGGTGTGGTGGGCATTATGCTAAGTACAACAAGTCAGAGAGAGAAAAATACTGTATGCTTATCACTTATACGTGAAATCTAAAAAATTCACAAACTAGTGAATATAACAAAAAAAAAACAGTGGATTCACGGATACAGAGAACAAACTGGTGCTTACCAGTGGGAGCAGCGAAGGGGAATATAGTGGGAGAGCAGGAGGTTCAAACTATTTAGTGTAAGCCAGGCTACAAGGATGTACTGTACAACATGGGAAATATAGCCAATATTTTGTAATAACTGTAAATGGAGCAAAATCTTTAAAAATTAAAATATTTTAAAGTATTTTAAATACTTAAAGTATTAAAAAATAATTTAAAAAATTAAAATGGCTTTGTGAAACTCAAAAAAAACAAACAGGAGAACTACCAACACTAGAAGAACCCACACAAATGACTATTCATTATACTAAAAGGTGAAACTGTTCTATGATAAATCTTCACTGCATAACAAAACATACATTAACATAACAGATGGGCCTGCCCCAGTGACTGGGGCCTAATAAAACTCCGCTTATTTCAGTAGTGTGACTTGATAGATGCTTTCAATAAGAACCTCACAGAAGATGGGTAGCATTCAAGGCAGCATCTTTCATTGTGCATCAGACATATTTTACACTGAAATTCTTCTTTTGTGATTTTAACTACAGTTGAATAATAGGCGGATAATTTTAGTGCTGTGTTATTTTGGCTATTAGTTTTAATTTATTGAGATTAAATTCAGACTTCCCATTTATCACTGGGTTGTGCCACTGGCTCCTTTTAGTTCGATGGGTTGCCAAGCCCTACACAACAGTGTGATGCTTCCAAAGAGACTAATAAGCTCAGTCACCTGAGGATTGTTCAATTTCCTGACCTCGGATGGAGGGCACGAGCCGAGTGTCCGAAGATATCCAGAACCAGCAGAACTCTAATGTGCACACAGCACAGCAAAGAAAGAGGATGAGAACACTGCCTAGGAAGGGCCGCCTCCTTGGCCAAGACAGGCTTGCCTTTCAGGTTGACCAGCTATGCAGGCAACCAGGGACTGACTGCAGGGCCCGGACTCACCACAGCTTCCGGACGATCTTCTCCTCTTCATGCAGGTACTTCTGCCTCTCCTGCTCCACCAGGACCCGCTGGCGCTGCACAGGGTCCTCCAGTCTCTTCATCGTCTCGATCACCTTGCTGCTGATTTCCTGCTCAGCCTTCCTCATCATTGCCTTCAGCAGTTCCTGGTTCTGCAGCTGTTGGACAAAAGAGATCACCCTCCATCAACTCTTGCCAGGCTGATAGGGGGGTGCCAGGGCGCCTGGCAGCCCCCAGGTGTGGGTCTGGATAAACAGCCCCATAGCTGAGTCTTTCTTCATTTCACTGTAAAAGGGAAGGGAGCACAGACTGTATATAGTATTGCTGCTTCAGCCAGCATCCAGGTTTGAGTAGCCAGCTGACCAGCACACTTTCACATCCCTGTCTGCAAAAAAGCAGTCCTTCCTGAATGCTGGATAGACATACAGACAATGGGCATGAAATCTCACATGTTTTCATAGCGAGAACCAAGAGTACCAGCTCTGGAGCCAAGTGGACTTACAATCAAACCCTAAACCTACTCCCAGATGCACTGAGAGACTCTGGGCATGCTCCTTATCTCTAAAAATGGGGGCGTTCATCTCCCTTGCCTCTTCTGCTCTGAAAATTAAATGAGATACTGTTTGGTATAGAAAGGTACTCAACAAATGTTGGTTTGACTGTGGACTATTTCAGCCCATCAATTAAATGAATATCTGTGTCCCTCTTATTAATGGGTCCATGGACCAAATACCATGTAATTACAGACCATCACAACATAGTACTTGAGAGGGTGGGGGAGGGAAGGCCTGGGATTTGGGATTAGCAGATGTAAACTATTATATATAGGAAGGATAAACAACAAGGTCCTACTGTGTAGCTCAGGGCACTATATTCAATATCCTGTAATAAACCACAATGGAAAAGAATATATAAGAAAGAATGTCTATATGTATATAACTGAGTTGCTCTGCTGTACAACAGAGATCGGCACAACACTGTAAATCAACTCTAGTTCATTAAAAAAAAACCAAAAACCTCAAAACACAGTACTTGCTGTCAGTGGTGGCAATGATATTTGCAGACGAGCCCTAAGGCTTTTGGCAATTAACTGATCTCCCTGGATTATACGTAGGCTGCTTACATACATAAGACCACAATTTCCACATAATTTTCCCAGGTGGTTTCCAGAGTACTCTTGTTTCTTACCCCAAAGTATAGGATGTGTGAGTATCAATCCAGGCTTTACAAACATCTAGCCAAACATTTGAATCCTGTTTCCAAGAAGGTGTTACGTGGCTCCCTGGGGCAGGGCAATTTTCTGACAGCACGTACATCAAGTGAGCTCATTCAATCAGCCTGAAAAGCAGTAACTCTATCATACCTATTATATCTGAAGTTCCCCTAAAATTTCAATTAGCTGTTACTGTTTCCTTCGTTTTGTGGTTTCGTAGACTGTGTATCACCTCACAGGAGGGATGATGCTCTACCAGCTGTCCATCATCCGTGCAAACAGAGAGGAAATGCCATCTGACTGTGTCACCACCTGCTTGAAACCTCATCATGGCTTCCATTTTTCTCTGAATAAAAATAAACCATTTCTGGGACTTCCCTGATGGCCCAGTGGTTAAGACTTCACCTTCCAATGCAGGGGATGCAGGTTCCATCCCTGGTCGGGGAACTAAGATCCCACATACCTCATAGCCAAAACACCAAAACATAAAACAGAAGCAATATTGTAACAATTCAATAAAGACTTTTTAAATGGTCAGTAAAAAACAAAACAAAACAAAATTCAACACGGACCAGCCCTACAAAACCACCATCATGTTTGAACATCACCATCATCAACTGTCCATCCAGAGAAAGAAAGCGTGAGTTCACTTCCCAGTCTTCCTAAGTAGTTCCCAGCCTTCCTAATTAGCTCCCAGTCTTCCAATTAGTTCCCAGTCTTCCGAATTAGTAGCCATGCAATTGTGGGCAAGTTATTAATCTCTCCATGTCTCTCCAAAACAAACAGAAAGGGACAGTAGTAGTTCGTATCTCACGGAGGCGTAATGGAGCTTCGTGAGGCAATCAAGTGCTCACAGTCGTGCCTGGCACAAACTGAGCTCTCAGTGTAGATGAGCTGTTGTTATCACGGAGGATAACTATGGGGGCAAGACCTGTGGTTTTGTCTGGGAGGGAACCAAATACAAATGTGCCACCCTTGGGTTACCTCCTCTGAATGAGTCATGATCATGCTTTCACACTCTCCTCCCTAATGCTGTCTTTCTATTGAGGTCTTAATGACAGTCAGTCTGTTGCTGAAAGGCAACACGTTTGGAGACAACAGCTTCCTGCCATGCTGTCTGCAGCTATGGCTCTGCCCGCAAGGCGTGGGGAGGTCTGGCCCTTGCCCATATCACCAGCCTCCTCGCACCGCAGGCAGCTGGCGCGCTCTCTGCTCCAGCCGCAGGGCCATCCTCTCTGTTCTTCTGACAGCCCGACCCCCTTCCTTTTTGCCACAGGGACTTTGCATGATACACCCTCCACCTGGTTAATTTCTGCCCTCCACAGAGTCTCCAGGACACCGTGCCTGGTACATAGCAGGCACTTAAATATGGGGTGAGCCACAAAGTTCATTCAGGTTTTTCCACCAAATGTTATAGAAGAACACAAATGAGCTTTTTGGCCAATCCAGTATTTGTTCAATGTGTGAACTGAGTTGGTAATAACAGACAATGGAAAATCCACCATTCTTTGCCAGATGGTAGAAATGCGAGGTGACCTATGGCTCAGCTATGCCTTGAGCTCAGTGCTAATGCCTAGACTTGCTCTGACTACAGTTGCTAAACAGACATAATAAACCAGCTGTTATCAAAATGGCATGCTCAAATTCAAGGCCATGTGTCAAATCCTATAGACCTATTCCCTTTGGGGGTTGAGGGTGAGTGGTAATGGATACATTAGGGACAAATAAGAAGATGATTAAATGTGTCTAAAAGTGATGGATACCTAGGTCCATCCCTGAGAGATTCAGATTTAACTGGTCTGAGGTGCAGCTTGGGCACTGGGAATTTTTAAAAACTCCTCAAGGACTTCCCTGGTGGTCCAGTAGCTAAGACACTGTGCTGCCAATTCAGGGGTCCCAGGTTCAATCCCTGGTCAGGGAACTAGATCCCACAGGCCACAACTAAGAGTTTGCATGCCCCAACTAAAGATCCCTCATGCTGCAGCTAAGACCTGGTGCAGCCAAATAAATAAATAAGAAATGGAAGATATAAATGTATTTAGAACCATCTGAGGTTTTTTTTTTAAATGTGCCACCACAGTCTGAGCACTGTGGTCTAAGAACACTTTGATGGACAGATGACATCACTGTGCTGTGAGCTGAGTGGCACGGCTCTCCCTAACCCTTCTGCCCAAATCTCACAGACAAGCTCCAATAAAATTATGGTCCAATCATCAGTGGATATTGACAGTGGCTATGAAGCCAGAAATTACTGCTAGAATATTTCAAATCCTTAAAGTTGAAATTCCAAAGATGGGAGAAGTGAAGCCCTGAGAAGTGAGGTGACTTGTTCAGAGTCAAATTCAACCCAGTAATTTTCCGATCACCGTCTACTGGACAGCACCAGACAGTGGTGTCTGCTGTATTCCCGCACACAGGCAGCTTCTGGCACACAGGAGATGAACCCAACACGTATTCACTGCTTGCATGACAATACGGTTGACCCTTGAACAACACAGGGGTGGGAGTGCCTGCCCTCTGTGCAAAAATCCAGGTATAGGGACCTCCCTCCATGGCGGTCCAGTGGCTAGGACGCCATGCTCCCAATGCAGGGGGTCTGGGTTCAATCCCTGGTCAGGGAACTAGATCCGTCGTCAGGGAACTGGATCCCTTCACGCTGCAATTAAGAGTTCACATGCCAGGACTAAAGATCCCACGTGCCACAGCTAAGACCCAGCGCAGCCAGATAAGTACATATTTCAAACAACAATCCGAGTACAACTTTCTAGCCTGCCCTCCATACTCACAGTTTCACATCTTCAGATTTAATCAACCTCAAATGCCAAGATTTCCTGGGTGGCTCGGTGGTTAAGAATCTGCCTGCCAATGCAGGACACGCAGGTTCGATCTCTGGGTTGGGAAGATCCCCTGGAATAGGAAATGGCAACCCACTCCAGTATTCTTGCCCGAAAAATCCCACAGACAGAGGAGCCTAGCGGGCTACAGTCCATGGGGTTGCAAAGAGTTGGACACAACCAAGCAACTGAGCGCACACTCTGAAAACCTATAGACATATCAGAGGAACACAACTGTATGTGATATTCAAATTACTCAACTGGTAACAGAGTCAGGGAGAGACTCTCAAATTATTCTATTCAAAGTGGAGGCAGGGAGAGAGGCCTTGAGTTCCAGGCTGTATGACTCCCCCACCCAGAAAGAGTGCCTTAACCCAGACACTTAACCCAAACTCCCTCTGGAGAAGAAACACTGAATTTCCCATAGCACATTGGCTGGTGCACAGGCAACAGTAAGTAAAATCACAAAGGAATAAAGACCCGCATAGGTGCTGTTTCTACTTTCCCTGGGCCCCCGACCCTCCCTGTCTGGAGTTCTTCCCCGTCTCTAGGACTTGCTCCCCGTGTGCGCAGAAAGCAGGGCCAGTGCTGACTGCTACTGTATATAACACAGACAACCAGTGAGCGCCTGGGCAGCGCAGGGCGCCCTCCTCCGGGCTCGGAGGGGACCTGAACGGGAAGGGAATCTAAGAGAGGGGATGTGTGTATACGTGTAGCGGACTCCCTGCTGGACAGGGGAATCTAACAACGTTGTAAAGCAATTGTACTCCAATAAAAATTAATTTAAAAAAAAGTGCTGAAGGCAGGATGTGTGTCAACATCTCTCTCAAAATGCTTCAGATAAATTAGCCACCAGCACTTCAGATCATTACAATTCGTTTTTTCTCAGCAGGGATTCTAAATTTCAATTTAAAAGAAATCTATTAAGATATAGTTTAGGACTTCCCTGGTGGTCCAGTGGCTAAGACTCCATACTCCCAAGGCAGGGGGCCTGGGTTCAGTCCCTCGTCAGGGAACTAGATCCCACATGCTGCAACTAGAGGTCCTGAGTGCTGCAGCTAAGACCTGGTGCAGTCAAATAATTTTTTTAAAAAAAGATATGGTTTACAAGCTATAAAATATACCCATTTTAATAGTGCATAGGTCAATGGGTTTTGACAAGTGTACACACTGACGAAAGCACCACTAAAAAGGGAGACATCTGTTCTCACCCTAAAAAACCCTTCTCAACACTCTGCACTCAATTTCCCGACTCCCAGCTCAAGGAAACCACCCACCTGCATTTTGTCCCTTAGATTAGTTCTTCCTTTTCTAGAATGTCACACTCATGGAACGGTACACTGTGAAATTTTGTGTATCTGGCTTCTTTCCTTCAGTATATTGTTTTTGAGATCCCGCCATGCTGTTCGGAATTTTAGGGCTTTGTCCTTTTTCATACTTAGTGGTTTTCTATTGTGTGGATGTAGTACGTTGTATGTACTAACATTGTAATGTTTTTACATATTGACTTGATTCTGATCTTGCTTATATTCACTTATGTCTAGAAGCATCTTTTTTTAATTTGATATTACACAATCGTGATTGTGAAGTGATTTGTGAGCAATGCCAATTACACTTTTAACTTTTCCATCCATATGCTTTTTCCTTTCTTCTTCCAGCCTTACTGCACTTGCTGGGACATTCAGTGCAGAGTTAAAGAGAAGTGAGAGGAGGTTTCCTTGGCCACCACGTGATCCCAATTTTATGGAGAATATGGTCATGTTTCACCACTAACTACTAACGTTTTCTGTAGGATTTTCAGACATTCTTTGTCAGGTTAAGGGAGTTTGCTTCTACTCCAAGAGTGCTGAGTGTTTTTATCATCAGTATTGAATTTTGTTATATGTTTCTTCTGCATTTACTGAAATGACATGATTGTCTTCTTTATTCTGCTAAAAGGTCAAATACATTGAATCATTTTTTATTCCCCCCATATTAAAACCATCTTGAACTCCTGGGATAAAATCCAGGGTAATGTATTATTCTTTTTATATATTGCTGGATTCAATTGCTAATATTTTGTTAAGGATTTGTTACATACATTTCCCAATGCCAGGGGGGCCGGGTTTGATCCCTCGTCAGAGAACTAGATCCCACATGCTGCAACTAAAATGTGGTGCCCACAAATAAATAAAAATGTATGAACTAAACACTGAAGAGAAGCAGAAAAAAAGGACTGAAGCATGGCCTTTCTCTGATCACTACCGAATGCCCCAGGTGATTAATAAAACCGCTCTGTGCTTGCTGGTCAAGACATAAACATCTCCCAGAACTGTGTGAGCTCTGGGAATTCTCTGGCCTACAGCCTCCGACTTTGTGCCTGGATCAGTGTCTCTCACAACACGTGTGCTTGGCCTGTTAGTTGATGATGGATCCACAGATGGACGTAATTCTTTCTCCACAGTTTGCTCTCGTTTGGTACTTGGCTCCCCAAATCCTAGCTGCATCATCAGCTCCTTGCCCCTAACTGGTCACATGGTCAGTGCTCTGTTTGGTTTCTCTCTCTGAGCTGTGATCTAAGAAGTGTCAAGAGACAGAAAGCTGAGGAAGTTAGAGGTTTCGTCTCCTTTCCTTTCATTCTCCCAAGGGTCACACTCCTGTGCTGTCTGTTGTCCGATGCTGAATAGAGTTATTTCATGCATTTATTTTTCGGTGTTCCAGCTGTCAACAGTAGAAGGGCAAGAACATCTGTAGTTATCCCTACATCTCTAGAAGTTTCAGTTGGTTGTAAATGCTGTGGCTTGATGTTTTTATAAAACTACTCAAAAAGAAAAATTAACTGGACCATGGGACTTTCCTGGTGGTCCAGTGGCTAAGACTCTGCACTCCCAATGCAGGGGACCCAGGTTCGATCCCTGCTCAGGGAACTAGATCCCATATGCCTCAACTAAGACCCAATGTAGCCAAAAAAATACATGTATATTTAAAATTTTTTAACTGGATGAAATAAATTATTTCTTTCAGCTTCCCTGAGAAGGTAGGAAACTGCCTAAACCAAATTCCACTCACCTCAAAATGGACATGTGCCTCACATATTCATTGTGAGTTTCATCGTGAGTTCTTAGGTAAAATCTTAAAACTATCCGCTTGCCAACAGTGTGGTTTAATTGAACTGATTTTGCTGTCTGGCAGTGACAGTAAACAGGGGCTGTACAATGCATCAGGAAGTTTCATGACTGCCAGACCCCAGAATGACTCCTGACCAGGAGTTCTTCCCCAGTTAGCTCCCCAGGCTGCAGGCAAGCAGGTATAGGATGCTCACCAAGCACGTGATATCTGAGAGATGTGCCCCATCTCAGCCAGTGTAGGCGTATCTAGGGATTGATACATTGCATGGCAGCCTGACTGTCCTCTCCTGTGCCAGTTCCATTTATTATTTCTGCCTGGTGGGGAGAAATAGGTCTGCTCAGTATGGGCCAACATCCTGCCTGCTTTTCTCAGGGACATACATTCCCATGACCGTTGTTTTGAACATCAGACGAATGAGACCCTGGCACATTCCTATGGGGCACTATCTTATAAAAAGACACCTCACGATAACGGTACTGAATTACATTGTTTCAAGTACAAGGGCTCCGTGTCCTGCGGTGTTTCTTTTTTATGTTGATGTTTTACCTCCTCCCTGTCTTGGAAGACAGGGTCAATTCTCAGTAGTCTTAAAAATGGAACACCGAGTTCAGAATAATCCAATTTTTAATTTATCAAGAAGCAGGAGGAGGAGATGAGGGGCCAAGAAGAAAACTGTGGCAACTGGAGAAAGATGTATCCATCTCAACGTCAGGCCAAGTGCAAGTTCACAGAATGTGAACCCTCTCTTCCAGAAAGATCTCTCTCCCTTTAGCCCATAAAGAGGGGCAGAACAGCAGTCACTTCTGTGGGTGCTGGATGACCTGTGTAAAACCTAAGGATTGTGGCATTTTGGGACAATGATGTAGCTCCTCACCTTTTTCCTAAATCATACCAGAAAGTGTAACAGGCAAAGATGATCACCTTTGGAAGGGCACATTTGTTAGGAGCTAGGCCTTTCCCTGTCTCTTTCTGCTGTTTTCAGCTAACTGCAGGTGCAGCTCCTACCTGGGATGGGACCATCACAGTGTAAAAGGTCCATGTAGCTCTTATCAGTTATGAGTAAGTAGAGAACATGTCTGCTTCGTCTCTGGGAAAGAGGTACCTTGTTTAGAGTTAGGGCTTTGAAATCACCAAGCATGTTGTTCATGCATCCAGGGTATTTCTGCTTCACTCGTTGCGACAGCTGACTGAGATGTCAATTTCTATGTGGCATCTCAATGGACTAAGAATTCATAATGTCTGAAAGCAGTACTTCTCACCCTGGAACATTCTAGAGTCACCAATGTCTGGTCTTTGATCCACAACCAATGAAGTCAGACTCTGGCAGTGGCACTCAAGTATTCGCATTTTTCTGCAAGGCCTCAGGTGGTTCTCGTGGGTAGCCAGAATTAAGAACTGTTCTCTTAGACTGAAAATTCACATTAGCCTGGAGAGCAGGAAAATGTGAGCAAAGTTCCCGTGGTTTTCATCATCATCATCTCAGGTTCTTTCACCTCCCTCGACATTCTTTTTGCCGTATTTAAATCTACACACCCCACAGTGTCTGCATCGAATTTCTACTTCTGAGAATAATCCATCAATTTTGCAAATGAAATGCTCACACAGGCTATGCCTGACAGTCTAGGATTTTCCCATTGATTTAATTATCTAATTACCGGAGCCGGCTGCCAAGCACAAAAAAGATTTCATTCGTTTTCACTATTTTATAACACAGTTCAAAGAACATTTGAATTTCTAATTCAATTTTTGTTCTTCTGAGACTGTTCCGGAGTTTCGGAGCTCCCTAATGACGGCTCCATTATTGGGCTTATAATCACTGTGGGCCTGCGCTTCCCTTTTGGTGTGTAATACATGTGCCGAGGGGGAACTGGTGCTGAGATGGCTGAGTTATTCTAAACTGGTTTGGTCTCAAACAGACTCCCCTGAAAGCTGATGGAGGCACAGAGGATGCCAAGACTGAGGCAGAAACAAGAGCATCCAGGTTAGGAATCAAAATGCTTCTCTTTCTCTGAGTGTCTGCGCTTTAGAACCGCACCAGCATCTCAGCTCAGGAGCACACCTGGGGACTTCCCTGGTGGTCCAGTGGTTAAGAATCTGCCTTGCAATGCAGTGGATGCTGGCTCAATCCCTGGTCAGGGAACTAAGATCCCACGTGCTGTGGGGCAACTAAGCCCACTCGCTGCAAGAACTGAGCCTGCGTCACTAGAGAGTCCGTGCACTGCGGCAAAGGATCCCACGTGATGCAACTAGGACCCAGTGTGGCCAAATAAAGACCTGTTTTTCTTTAAACAAAGAAAAGAGCACACCTGCTCCATGTTCTTTACCTCGAAAGCCAGGAAAGCTGAGCAGTTCAGGGGCAATTAAGGAACCTGTGTAATTAAGATAGCGACCCGGAACTGACTGTAGCACCTCTTTGTTTGAGAAGCTATGATTCTGCAGCTGAGCCTCCTCAGTTCAAGGGTTACAAGGAGTGGCAAGTTGTAGGAGGTCCCTCCCCGGCCCCCAACCCTGACCAGAGGACCAAACACGGCCAGCCACTAGCAGGGTGATGCCGCCACCCCATACATCACGGCCCCCGGGTTTCAGATTTGCCACATTTCACGGCAGTTCCACCTCTGACCCCACACCAACAAATGCTCACTTTTGAAAGCAGTAGGAACCACCTTGCAAACGACACATTTAGGACTTTTTTTCCTTGTGAGGGTCCAAATGTTTAATCACTAAGTTGTGTCCGACTCTTGAGACTAGGAGCGCACAATTTCCAATTTGACCAGCAGGTGGCAGTAGAAGGCAGATGCAGTGCAAGATGGAGGCTGAACCTCCTTACCACCAGCAAAGAACCCAGGAGCTCACACGCGTGCTGGCCTGCACGCATGCCCTCTGGCCTGCAGATTATGAAATAATCGATTTTTAAATTACCTTCCAACATTTTTAGAATGAACTTAGATATTTTATATAAAACATCTATGTCTCCTGCGACTTCCCTTTGGTCCAGTGGCTAAGACTCCCAGCTCCCAATGTAGGGGGGCTGGGTCTGATCCCTGATCGGGGAACTAGATCCCATGTGCCAAACCAAGACATGCTCGCTATGTGCTCAGTCACTTAAGTCGTGTCTGACTCTTTGCGACCCCATAGACTATAGCCGGCCAGGCTCCTCTGTCCATGGGATTCTCCAGGCAAGAATACTGGAGTAGGTTGTCAATTTCCTTCCTCAAGGGATCTTCCTGATGGAGGAACAGAACCGGCATCTCTTAGGTCTCCTGCACTGGCAGGTGGGTTCTTTACCTGGGAAGCCCAAGACTTGGTGCGGCCAAATAAATACTAACAAAACAAAAACCTCTATTTCCAGATTCTCTTGAGATACTGAAACATCTAGAAACGCTGGACTCTCATTTTACCAGGTTAAGGGCTGCCTGGAGTGGAGCGGCGACTGTCCGTCAGAGGTGCTAACTCGCCAGTGTCCCTCGTCCACTCGCTTGCTGAGTTACTGCCTGTTCACTGCGGGCAGTGAATTTTGCCACCCTGTACACCTCATTTCAGTGCAAGTGTCTTAAAAACAGCAAAGCAAGGAAAAGTGAGTGCAAAGGATGGGGAACTTCCTGGCGACATGATTCAGGGAGGACTGAAATGAACTTGCGTGGGAGGTCCGAGGGGTTTGGGATGCGCCGGACTAGCCTTTGGAGATCCGAGCCTGGTTGTGCGATCTGTGATAGGGCTCAGGGCAGGCTCTCAAGTCACCTTCACTTCTGTTAGTTCTCCCGGAGGTGGAGGACAGGGGAAATCACTGTCTTAGCTTTACTCAGGCAGTGGGAAGTGGAGGGCTCGCGCATGGCAAGCTGAAGTGAGAGCAGCTGGGGTTTGCAGTGCCCCTTCCTTTCGGGACTCAGGCACAGGAGCCTGCCTGCCCCTGAGGATGCCACACCTGTGGCTACTCCCCGCTCCTAACGTTTGGTGGACCACGAGCCTCCTCGAAGTTGAGGAGGATGCCTGGGCATCGTCTAAGCCAGCACTACATCCTCCGTCACCAGCCTGCCACCAGGGGCAGGGAGGGGTGAGGCTGATCCTCAGAGCAGACACATGATCTCATAAAGATACACCTTCCCAGTTCCTTATCACCCTGGACCAGCCACGCCAAGTCAGATTTATGGGATTTAGTCACCATGCCTGGTGACAGGAAGGGTCATTTTCCCCTGCCCTTTGATTCCCGTGTAGTCCATATATTCCTAAGAATGGGAAACGGTAAGGGAAGTATTACGGAAGGCTCACTATCCAAATAATAATGCAGATGTTTCTCTCAGATCATCCGCGATGGCTCCTTTTCCTTATGAATTCACCCTCTTGCTTGAACTCCTCGTTCTAAATACAAAGGTTTTTTTTTTTTTTTTTCTTTGTAAAACCCCTGAGCTGCCGGCAGCGCCTCTGCACGTCCTCATGGGGGAAGCGCAAAAGCCAAACCCTAGGAAGCTGGAAGTCGTAACTGGCTGTGGGAACGCTCCACCACGGGGCTCCTCTGCTTCCAGCTCTCCTCAAAAAAAAAAAAAAAAAGGGAAAACAACAACAACAGATGCTTAATGTTTTTTTCATGTGTAAGAAGCACGCGCAGCTTAAAGAAGTGTCTACAGACTGTCGTTGCGGCGGTAGGCTCTAGACCAAGATGACGTGTGAGAGAGAGAAGCCCAGGGTGTCACGGCGCCTGCATCCTGGCCCTCAGTTATCCCTACGGAAGGATGCCGCAGAGAACGCCACCAGCAAGATGCAGTGCGGGAGGCGGCGGACAGGAGGAGGAACCTGTGTCAGAGGAGACCGTCCACGGGGAACGCGGGCTGTACCTGGAGCTGTCGCATCTGCCGCAGCTGCAGCCTGAGCTCGGCCACGCTCCGCCTCATGTCGAGCAGGCTCGCGTGGACCGCGGAGGCGCTGGCAGGCGCCAGCTGGCCGGGCGGCCCCGAGGACTCCACGGCGCCGAGAGTCTTCCCACCGGAAACCTGGGGAGTTCCTAGGAAAAAAGAGCAGCGAAATCCCTGAGATGCCAAGAAGGAGCAGTCAAAGCTGCAAGTCCCATCCCAACACAGAAAATCCCCATTCCCTCATTGTGTGTGGGGGGGGATCTTTAAAACGATATTGGCTCTCTAGAGGACAAAAAGGGGGGAATTAGGTTTAAATAAATTAGGGAATGTGCATCCAGTGTTATAGAACACAGCCTGGAGAAGTCATGTTCTAGAAGTTTGGTGCTGTAAGAAGGCAGATCACAGGGCGGTAGGTGGAGCATGATGGCCATGTTAAAGAAACTAGCTGCCTGTCTGTGTATCTTACTTATTTATTGGCCTCACCATGAGGCATGTGGGATCTTAGTTCCCTGACCAGGTATTGAACCAATGGCACCTGCAATGGATGCACAGGGTCCTAACCACTGGACCATCAGGGAAGTTCCTACAATTTTATAATAGAAAAAAAAATTAATAATTTAGACCCCTGGGTCCTTACAGGGTACTCATGTGACTGTTCCCTGTGGGCAGATATATCCCAAGAAGACCCACTTAGTTCTGGGCCGAGATTTGGCCGAGGGGGAAAGCTAATAAGGACTGGGTACTCTCCTGAGTCCCTTGGAATTTCCTGACTAAAAGCAGCAGGCCCTTTGCACACATCTCCTTTAGTGAGGAAATCAGGCCTGATGCTCATATTCTTTGGGAGAAGAACCAAAAAAAGGCAGCAGACAGAAACTCTTGCTGAACAGTTTTGCCACTGCCATAATTTTTTGCTCCCCGAGTCCAACTTAAATCATCCTCTTGTAGTTCCTAAGTCCATTTAGGAAGGGCCTGATTTGAGCAAGCTTGCTTCAAAAATGCCCCCAAGGGACTTCCTTGGTGGTCCAGTGGTTGAGACTCTGAGCTCGAGATGCACGGTGCTAGAGTTCAATCCCTGGTCAGGGAATTAAGATCCCACATGCTGAGTGGCACAGCCAAAAAAAACCAAAGTGACCCCTAAAGGATCCCCAGTAACACTAACAGGATCAGCAAGGTGTGGGAATCAAAAGGAGATGCTATGCTACTTCCTGTTTACGACAATGCAGTTCGGTGGAACAGGCTTCATGTAGAGAGTAGACAAGGAATCCACAACACACACACACACACACACACACAGAGACACAGAGACACACACAGAGAGACGCAGACACACACAGACACACAGACACACACAGACACACACACACCCACCCCCGGAGGCGCTGTTGAGTCCTCCTTCCTGGAAGGGAGAAGGTGGAAGGTGTGCCCAGCCCAGGCTGGCTTCGCACGGCAGAGCCCGCTTGCTGCTCCGTGTCCCTGGAGTGCTTAGAGCACAGCGGCCCCTCCGTCCACCTCCTCTCCTTCCCCAGGACACACGCCCCATGAGCCGCCATGGGCGGCCGTGGCCATGGGCGGCGTGCCAGTGGGCATGGAGGTGCTCCACAGTGTCCTCCTGCTTGCTTGGCCTCAGCAACGCCGGTGCAGAGCTGATGGAGCACCACATCCCTCATCCCTGTGTGCCCGTCCTAACAGAACCGGTCTCCCAGCTCTCACAGCCCCCTTGGGGAGTCGGGGGAACAGATGGGAAGCCTTTTAAGGATTAACAAAGGAGCCCAGCAGACAGGCAGTGAGCTTTATGTTACCTTTATGAGCCCAACCGGTCCCTCATGTCATCACCAACAAAAGTTGGTCTGACTTTTGACCACTTCCCCTCCAGATGGAAAATCCCCCTTGAAAGAGCAAGATAGGGAACTTCCCTGGGGGTGCAGTGGTTAAGACTACGCTCCCAATGTATGGGGCCCGGGTTCGACTGCTGGTCAGGGAACTAGACCCCACGTGCCACACAACTAAGAGTTTGCGTGTCACAATGAAGATCAAAGATCGAGCGTGCCGCAACTAAGACCTGGAGCAGCCAAATTAACAAACAGTTTTACAAAAGAGTAAGATTTGCTATCTCTGCAGTTACTCCAGAGAGTGTTCTCTAACTGTGAAGGTCCTCAGTGAAAGGACATCCAGTAACATTTTCAACAATAACAGCTTGACCGAGTTAACATAGCACCTCTGAGACCAAGTATTCTGAAGGGAAGACAATGAATTGGAAGTCTTTAAATCAGTCAAGGGATCATCACTCCATATCCTCAAGCATAGATGCATGTGTACATGCACACACACCACACAACGTCATCTGTACAAATAACGACAACGACATCCTCAAGGTATTTCTCCAACAGAAATGACACTGCACTATGGCCAGTCACTCCTGTTCCATAGTGAGAACTGTCCTGAGAGTTCCTCAGCCAAACGAAGACACATATTCCTTCCACGATCATGCTTCTCCTCTTCTGTTCTGAGGGCACCAGCGTACCTCACTGCCATCCTCCACAGAGGAGAGGCCCAAGTTTACCTACCATCTGTGAGAGCTGAACCCCGATACCTGGCTTTAAAAATACCTCTCAGAACCAAGCTTCTTACGCTCATTTATAAAACTTCCTCATCTATAACCTCTCAATCCACTAAACCTGGCTTCCGTAACTCCATCATTCACTGCATTGGCCCTTTATAAAATGGCCAATGGGACTCCCCTGGGGGTTCAGTGGTTAAGAACCCACCGGCCGGGGTTCAATCCCTGGTCTGGGGAGGCCCCTCATGCTGCAGGGTGACAAAGGCCACGCACCACAATTAACTGGGCTCGCGCTCCCTAGAGCCTATGCTCCACAGCAAGAGAAGCCACCGCAGGGAGAAGCCCTCACACCGCAACGAAGAGCAGCTCCCGTTCACTGCAACCAGAGAAAGCCCGCATGCAGCAATGAAAACCCAGCACACCCAAATATAAACAAATGTTAAATAAATACGGTGGCCAGTGGTCAGCTGCCAACCCAATAGGCTCTGGGTTGCCACGACAGCACCCTGATGTGACGCTGGGCTTTGTCAGTCACTTCATTTCTTTCTCAGGAACTTTGAAACTTTCCTTGCCCTTGTCTTCTTCCCTGCCCTGTCTTGGTCAGCCTCTTTCTTAATTTCTTCCTCGGCCAGCCTTCTGCATCCTGGCCTGCTTCTCCTCTCACTGGACATGGTTTCAAGGAGGTCACTTCCATGACCACCACCTGCCAAGGTCCCCCACACCTCTGCCTCCAGCACACGATTCAGCCACATCCCCAGACCTTACCGTCTCTTCGGGACCTTTCCACAAGCAGGTCAAATTCATTACTTCTACCTGTTTCTCCCCTCCAAACCTCTTTCTGTCTCTCTTGAACTAATTTTAGCCAGTGGCCCTATTATCCACTCAAGTATTTAAACCAGATACCCAGAAATCACTCTCAGTATCCACGTCCTAGCTGTCTCTCTGTCAGTTTCCTCATCTGTAAAATGGGTGTAAGTGTGATTGTGCAGGATGATAGAATTAACACACATGGACTGCTCCACCCAGTTTCTGGCACAAAGGGGCCCCACTGCGGTTGTTGGGCTGTAATCATTATTTCTCTGGGCAGAGTGAGCGGGAAGAGCCCCTGCTGGATGCCCCCCCCCCACTTGGAGTGGCAGCAGGTAGCAGCGGTGACAGGCTGAGAGCTACAAGCAACTGCCCTGAAGTCTATGGCTGGAGCCAGGTCTGGTGGGTGGGGACCCCGAGTGGTGAATGAGTTCCCGCTTCACACTAGAGCCTCAGGACCTGCGATCCACTCTCTGAAGCCACACGCGGGGTGGGCGCATTCTACTCTGCGGAGGGTGGTCGGCGTGCGGGCCACTCTCGGCTGCTCCCTTCTGTACACCCAGCCCTGTCCAGGCAACGGCCCTTCTCCCTCTTCCCAAGTCTGCTCTTAGGTAACTTTAGCTGAGGTGTATCTTAATGTGGACTGTGGTAAGAAGGTGGACAGGAAGAACATGGGTTTAGGGGTTGGCCAGACTGGCTAAGAATCTTTTTTTTTTTTTAATTTATTTATTTGGCTGTGCTGGGTCTTAGGTTGTGGCATGTGGGCTCTAGTTCATCGACCAGGGATTGAACCCAGGCCCCCAGCACTGGGACCGTGGAGTCTTAGCCACTGGACCACCAGGGAAGTTCCCTTGAGGTGTATCTTAACGTGCACTGTTGTAACAGGAAGAACATGGGTTTAGGGTTGCCAGGCTGACAACTTACTAGCTCCATGGCTAACATCTTCCTTACAGGGTTATGCGTTTAAACGATGTAATACACTATAAAACACAGGTTATGACTGTGAAATGGGAGGTTCCTTCTGTTCTTTTATACCCATGGTAAACCAGATATTCCTAAAGTAACAGGAAGTCTGGGCTTCCCTTTTTCAGGTACCCTTGACCCAACGAGCTCCTTGACTCACTACAGAATTCCGTGTACTTGTCTACAGAACAGGGATAACACTTCCTGTCTTGTCGCTGACCTCCTAGGATTCTGGAAGAATTAATTTATTTTGCACACCATACAAGGCTGCTATGGCAACGAAAGCCCTGTGGACCACGGGTAGCCCTGACACATCACAATGAGAAAGCCCAAACTCTGCAGAGACGCAGAGGAGCAAACCCACGTGCGTGTTGCCGATGGCATCGCAAATTGGCTCAGCCTTTCAGAGGAGAAACCTGGCGGTGTGTCACCAGTGCTCCTCAGCTGCTCGTCCCTTTGGACTTATTGATTCCACTTTGGGAAATGCATTCTGAGGAAATAACACCTGCTCCTTCCCTCATGCTTCAAAAAAGACACTGGCAAAAACGTTCAAAACAAAGAAACGAAACCACCTTTCTTTAAAGGGACTGGGGCACCGTAACACAAAAGGATGAGACGTCAGGACAGGCTGGTGGAGCATGCTGACGTGTGTCACGTGTGTATGAATGTGTGTTCAGTTTCCTCATCTGGAACATGGGAATCATGAGTGTACCTATCCCATGAGGCTGCGTCAGGGGTTAACAAGTTCAGGCGCAGAAATGCACTCAGAATAAATACTGCCTGGTACATAGGAAACACTCACTAAATGCTTCCTATTATTATTATTTCATCCCAGTGGCGTGGTGGTAAAAGAATCTGTCTGCCAATGCAAGAGATGCAGGTTCGATCCCAGGGTCGGGAAGATCCCCTGGTGGAGGAACTGGCAACCCACTCATTCCTGCCTGTAAAATTCCACAGACAGAGGAGCCTGGCGGGCCACAGTCCATGGAGTCATAAAGAGTCAGACACTACTGAGTGGCTAACACACACACACACACCCCAAAAGGGAAATTCCATAAAGAAGGACACAAAACAGCATGTACACATTGATTACAGTAGTATTGGATATTAATCATTTCTAGAATAGAAGCCGGAGGAACAGAATGTTTTAGTGTCTGTTTAATGGTAGCACCCCGACTTTATTAGATGTAACAGACATACAATACTGTGTAACTTTAAGGTGTACGATGTGTCAGTTTGACACAGTTAATGTATGGCCATAGGATTATTACCTATCAAAAACGTTACGTTCATCCTGTCACATAATTACCATGTCTTTCTTGGGGTGAGAACATTTAAGATCTGTTCTCTTGGCAACTTTCAAGTGCCCAGTTCAATACTGTTATCTACAATCACCACACAGTATGTGAGAACTTATTCATCCTCTAACTGGAAGCTGGTCCTTTTTGACCAAAATCTTCTATGTCCCCCACCCGCAGGCAACCACCCATCTGTTCTCCGTTTCTGCAAGGTCAGTTGGTGCCTTTTCCCCCCATAGGTTCATAATCAGAAAATAAGTGAATAAATATCTCCCAAGCAAACTGGCAGGTGCTCTGAAGACAAGCTCAGCAGTTGCCACGAAACAATTCTCTGGCTGCAGTCAAGGTCATTGGTTGATTTCTAAGGAAAGCAACCAATCCTGTGAGGACGGGGAATGCTGGAAGAGGAACAGCCCTGCTGGCTTTAGAGCTGAAGAGCCTGAACTCGGCTAGGGCGGAATCAGGACCAGCAGACATCTCAACATAAGGCCCCAGTTCTGTCCATTCTGCCATGTGGCACTAACACCCTCTGTGGCTTTCCCCGTTAGGGGTTTCAGCCAACGTACCATGTGCTTCTTGAGTAATTCAACAGCCAAATGTGTCCCTGGCAATGATGTCTATTTCTAAACCAAGGGAAAGGAAGACATCATGTTCTTGAGAGAGGCCCACCTTGAGTCTGCAGGATAAGATGGATATCAAGTATACATGGAGAGGGACTTCCCTGGCGGTCCAGTGGCTGAGACTCCATGCTGCCAATGCCGGGGACCCAGGTTCAATCCCTGGTGAGAGAACTAGATCCCACATGCCGCAACTAAGAGTTCCTACATACTGCAACTAAAAAGACCCCACGTGCCACAGCTAAGACCTGGTGCAGTCAAACTAACGAGTAAGTAAATATTGAAGGAAAAAAAAAGATCAAATGAGGCCAGACCACCAGAAATGTACATTTTCTATTATAAAAATGCATATGTATACCTGGATACTAGTGAAGTCAACAGGGAATATAATTGGGGCCTTTTTGGGGGGAGTGAAAGTGTTAGTCGTTCAGTCGTGTCCAACTCTGTGTGACCCCATAGACTGTCCATGGGAATCTTCAGGCAAGAATACTGGAGTGGGTAACCATTCCCTTCTCCAGGGGATCTTCCCGACCCAGGGATTGAACCTGGGTCTCTTGCATTGTAGGTAGATTCTTTACGGTCTGAGATACCAGAGTCAGGCCTTTGGGGGGAGTGCTGGCATTTAAAAGCAGACCTTGTTCCAAGTACACCTTCTCCTGCCTTGACCCCTGCGGGCTCCCTATCAGCTCATTCTGTTTTCTCATCCAGTCACATCCTGCTGCTGCGCTGAGGCCCTTCCCCAGGGCAGAACCTTCGACTGCCTTCCCTGTGCACTTAGAATAGTGTCTAAATTGCTCGCCACGGCCCCTGTACATGCTCTGCTCTCTGCCTGGGTGCCTCTTCCTTTCCCTCCTCATCCTTTTGGCTTCAGTTTGTGTTACTTCCCCCAGAGAAATGGCCCTGGTCAAGGCTAGCCCTGATGGTTAAACATTCATACTGCTTTTTAAAATTTACTTTGTTGAATATCCAGTAGATGAGCCTACATAATTATATCAAGCCAATTATGAAGCCAATGATTTTCTCTTCTTGATTAAAAAAAAAAAAACAGAAGTTATTTTTTTTTAAGGGTCTGAATTTTATGTATCAGCTTTCCATTATTTTTTGTTGGGAAACTCATGATGCCAAGTACAATCCAGCTGCCCTGTCCTCAGGGATATAAACCAAGGATGAAAGCGACAGCAGATGGTATGTCATCCCAGAGGTTCTGGACCATTGTGTTTTTATTACTGCTTGTCTGTACATCCTGCACTTTTTCTTAATGTTTAGACACTGGTTTGATTCTTGGGCTTCCCTGGGGACTCAGCAGGTAAAGAATCCGCCTGCAATGCAGGAGACCTGGATTCAATCCTTGGGTTGGGAAGATCTGCTAGAGAAGGGATAGGCTACCCACTCCAGTATTCTGGCCTGGAGAACTCCATGGACTGCATAGACCATGGGGTGGCAAAGAGTTGGACACAACTGAGCGACTTTCACTTTCACTTTTCATCATACAATGATCTGTCCCAGATCCATTTTCTGCACTGGATTAGTGGGTAGGCAGCCCTGTCCTAGGTTGCCCACTGTCCTTACCCAGTCCCAGGCACATAAGTATTTGTTGAGTATAGAACCTCATCAATGAATAAATGAATGAGGAAGTGAATAACTGAAGATGGAAGGGAGAGGACGAAATGGCTTAGTCCCAAACCCCACCTCGAATTAATTACACAGGTGACGTAGGGAGAGGTTAATAGGTCTAGAAGCAAACCAACCCCATCAAAGGCAGCTCCCAGACCTCCTGTGGGTCTGAAGAACACTTACCTGCACCGTCTGTTTGGTTCTTACTGGCTGTGGTTTTCATCATTTTCTCGCTGAAGGAAAGAAAAAGAGAGTCAGCTCTGTAGTTTCCAAAATGCTTTTCTTCCCCGCTTCCATTCACTATTCCAAGCAATCAGCGGCAGCTAGTGATGGTATTAAGCAATGAAGGTATTCCAGCATCGGCACCACTTTTGGCCGGAATGGAAAAGGCTTCCCAGGGGTGCAGCGGAGGTGCACTCATGACTTTCAGCTGATGGAGGGTGTGGAGATGTGCAGAGGGCGGTGGCAGGCACTGCGCAGTGGTCCACAAAGCCACATGCACTGGGAAGCCCATTTACCCTTCTTGGGCCAAAGTGTTACCTTCGACCAAGAATTACCGGAAACAGACAGACAAACAAACAAACCATGATTCATAGAGACGTGGATATTTTCAGCCTTGAAATGATTACAAGAAAACGATTGGAATGAATGAATGATCTTAATCATTAAAGAGAAACAGATTGAATTAATTTTGAATCGGGTTGCTTTCTTCTTTTTACCTAGAGGCATCTTTGCTATTACTTGTAAGGGGCCCTTTAAAAAGCGCAGATTGAACAAGGCCAGTTAAACTGGCAATCTGTTTCTCCATGGCTTGCATTCTCTCTCTGTAAAACAAGAGAATTGTTTGTTAAAGCTGTGTTGACTTTCGGACTGGTTTGTCGAGGGCAGTGATCATCTGAGGGTTATAAAGGTTCCACCTCCACCGAGCAGGCCTCCAAAGTTCAGCCCCACCTGGCTTGCAGAAACCAATGAGTCTGCAAATCCCCACCGAGTTTGAGATTTGATGGTCAGAAATGAGTACTGACTCAATGATCTTACTAAAAAGACCCTGGAGAGATCGGCAGAGGCCTCATGGAAAACAGAAAAGCTTCTCCCTTGGAAATAATTCTCTTTGTGCATCTTTGTGCTTTTGAGCCTTCCCGCCCTGCTTTTGCTATTAGTCCTCTGCACCAGAGGGCTCCCAGGCCAGTCGGGGGAGGGAGTGGGCCAGGAACACACACTTTCAAGCTGTGCTCGTTCCAAGGTTGCCGACTTTGGTGTGAATGATGGAGACGCTTGTTGTGTGCCCGGAGTAGGACTTGCTGCACAGCCCAAGGGTACACAGGTAAGTGTCTCTTGAGAGCACGGGAAAGTGTGATTGGAATCAGTGTCTTCACACTAGAAGGCAGAGGGTCCTCAAATTAATGCCGTAGGAATCAGAGGGCTTTTACGGATTCAGCAGGAAAACAATTACCCCCACCAACTTGGTTATCTCAAGACACGAATGAAAACAGTTCTCAGTTTTTAAATCATGCACAGATACCACACCTCTCTGTTCAAGGCTCTCCAAGGCTACACACGATTCATTTGGCTTCCGAAACAGGCTCACATTTCTGTATGGTCAGAGCAACAACAGTGTCATGGAACTATCACCGTTATTTCCAACACATTACAGAGTCACCACCACAGAGCGACCTGTGCTAAGGACAGAGCCATCACACAAATCACGGCACACAAATTCAGTTCTTCTTGCTCAGTAGTTCAAGAGAGTAAAAGACAGAAGAAGAATTAGAACAGTGTGGTTGCCTGGACTACCATCGTACCCTCATCAGGAAGTGTCAAGTCCCAGCCTGAGACAGAGAAGTGGCCCCCACTCTTCTCTGGGGGTGGGGGGTGTCTCAGTCCCACGGGCCTCTTGGAGTGTGAGCAATGGTAAAGGTTCCTGGGTGACAAACTGCACATTCAGACACTGGCTTTTAAACACAAGTCAACCACTTTATCTGGTACCCAACGGAAAAGGTCATGGTGGTCCGTTCTTTCAGTTAAAACAACTGGTTATGTTGGACTTCACAAGAGATGCTACATCTGTATCTTGAACTTCAAGGCAAGTAAGAGGATTTTCAAGAGTAATTTTGCTCATACAGTTTTTTGGCTTTGCACTTTACCTTTGGAATATAACCAACCCTCAGTGATGTAGAAAGCACTGAGAGTCATTTCACAATTACAAGCTTCTGACTTCAGAATTCCATGCAGTTTTTTCTTTAGTTTAAAATAAATGGTTGTGTCACAATATTGAGTTTCTAGGATGTAAGTCATGCAGTCTGGAGGATTAATGGTTATCAACCCACCATGGGGTGGGGCCAGGGGGTGAGAATTATTAGTAGTAGGATCTCTCTCAGTGAGCAGAGATATGCGTCTACCTGGAGTGACTTTCCAAGTGTTTTAAACCTCTGAGCTTGTGAGCATTTTCAGTTATGTGTGTGTTCTCAGCGTCCTGTCTGTCATAAAGCTGTGCATGGGGCAAAGAGGAAAATTAGTAAGAAATCCCACTCAAGAAAGCAGGTTAGGGACTTCCCTGGTGGTCCAATAGTTAAGAATCCACCTTGCAAATGCAAGGGATGCAGGTTCGATCCCTGGTTGGGGAACTAAGATCCCACCTGCTATGGAGCAGCTAAGCCCACGTGCCACAACTAGGGAGTCCATGGGCTGCAACAAAAGATCCCACATCACGCAATGGTGCTCCCGCGTGCGGCAACTATGACCCTGACATGGTCAAATAAATAGTTAATAAATATAAAAAGAAAAAGAAAGAAAACAGGTTAATAAATACCCAATGGCAATCCCAAGTTTATCAAACCCAAGTTGCACAGCACCTTAGGACTGATGGGGTGGTAGCTGATCTCCAAGTGTGGGGCATACACACACAGGCATTCCGGGTGGACACTGTTCAGAGTCCCCAGTCTTCCCATGGTAATGCTGGAAGCCAAACTCATGACCCTTAAGAGCAGGGGTGCTCTCAGAACTACCTTGAGAGGCACTAGTTTACCCCTCTTATTCAATCCTAGACAAATGCAAAGGGTTTCTTTTCTTTTCAAGTGGGAAAGCAGGGACTTCTGTTGTGGTCCAGAGGCTAAGACTCCATGTTCCCAACATAGGGGGCCCAAGTTCAATCCCTGGTCTGGGAACTAGATCCCTATGCTAAGAGCCAGCATGGGAACTAGATCACATACGCCAGAACTCAGAGGGTCCTCATGCCGCACCTGCCGTGATTAAGACCCAATGCAGCCAAGTAATTAAATAGATATTTTTACAAAGTGGCAGGACATTCTTTTGGTTAGGAGGAGGCTTAATGGATTCTCTGAAGCTGGAGTGCAGGATACAAAGGCATGGGGACAAACTAACTGCCCCCAGGAGACAATGATATCAAGAGATGTTAGCAGTAGGTAAGCCCATGGCTACAGAGAATAAGCAGGAGTCTGTGGCGGAGAGAAAGGGCAGATGGATTCCAGTGCTGGCGTAGGCACAGTGCTGACTAGGGCTACATCAGTGTTCTCTCTGGTCCCTCTCTGGTCACCAGCTATCATGACCTGGTCTAACAAATCACCAGAATCAACCCAGACTCAGGACTTTGATCTTCAGCAGATTCATCACCATGGTGAGAACTGCAGAATGGTACGGCACAGATGAGTCCTCTCAGGCACCCACAGGGCTTCGTCCATGCCTTTGGCATCCTCCGTGGCGCAGTTGGTACTCGGCCTCTCACCGTTCTTACCCCAGACAATGCTTTTAGGGTGAAGAGAAAGAAAACCCCTAAACGGCACCCCACTCTCCTGACTTCTAGGAATGACGTGGACGGAGCCTGCAGACCTGCCTGGGATGAGGGTCTAGATGTTTTGGAGCGAAAACCCTGCATTCAGTCCAGATGCTCACATACGTGTCCTTCTGTTTGCATCTGTGAGGACAGGAGCTCCTTGGGTGGCCTCTTCCAGGCTATGTCACCAGTGGGGTCACCAGGAAGGAGATAAGATCTATCAGAACGTGGAGACCTCGGAACACTTGAGCTTGACGGCCAAGGAGGGAGTGATTCTCTCCCCGTGCCCAGGAGACAGTGCATGTCCCAGGCGCGTTGCATACGGATTGCACACGCGTGTTCCACTGTCTCGGCCAAAACCACTTTGCAAAAATACAATTCTTTTGACACATGGTAATGAGAAAACTTTTTCCCTCCTGTTTAATCATCAAAGTGTTTCTGGTTTCAGGATTCATTTGAAGGAGATTATCTGATTTATAAATTCATAAATAAGATTGTCTTTCCATTTCATGGCTGGTAATCTGGAAACAATTTTATGGTTTAACTAAATTACAGCAACTGGAAACTTCGGCAGCCTTCTCCCATGATGAAATGTTATGAAGTATGTTTTAAATGTGAAAGGGGGAAGAAAGAGAAATGCAGTGGAAGAAGAGAAATTAAAACAACCCTGTCATTTCACTGCAGTGGCAATTTTGTATGATAATCATTAGAATATTAAAGATGCTCAAGCTAATTCTTGCCAATATCGCTTGGTTTAAGGTATTCCAGGGTGGGTATAATTACTGTTGAAAAGATGGCTTAAAAGTGATTTCATAGACCATTTTATTTCATTCCATAAACCATATTTATGTGATTAGTATGTACGGTTAACTAGTCATTTAGTGTTATAAGTCAGCTTGGCTCAATGAATCTTCTTGGGGCTCAAGCATAATATTAATAAAAAATTCAAATCCAATCCAGAGAAAGTGCTGATCTCAGTATTAAATTCCTGCTGCTACAACCAGTCTTCCTGCAAGTCCATCTGTCTGTGAAGACGGAGCAAGACGCAGACAGCTCGTAGTCTGCTCTCCACAGAGTCTAGGAAAGGGAAGAAAAAAATCTGCATCCGGGGAGATATTTTTAATGAGCATATCCATTCATACAAGTTTTTGATTCAATGTTTTGTGACTGGGGACTTGTCTTTGGACTGACCAAGGCCTCGTTAAGCCTGAAATAAGCCTTTATCATTGTGCATCTAGGTAAATGAATGGCTATTAAAAACCAAGTACTATGAGACTGGTAATTCCCCTATAATGAATCCTTAAGGATATGTTTTTAAATATCCAAAAAAAAAGTGTCGGGAGCTGGCTGATACCATCCTACCAAGCTGATGTGCCTAAACTCCCCGTCTGCATTCAACTTGGCAACCAGCTACTAACCTTGGAACCTGGCGGTACAGGATACTCAGCATCAACTGCAGTAACCAGGGCTGGCTTTCTGAGACTACTAACTAGGTGGGTCGCTGTTCACTTCTAGTTCTAGTATGATTTTTTTTTTTCTGGTTCCTGCTCATTCCTTGTTATCTCTCTCCCCCCAGAGAGTTATAAATGGTCAATGAGTCACCAACAGACATTTCTGGGCACTTAATATGTGGTAGGTGCCACGTGAGCCACCGCAGACACAGCAGTGAATCAGGTATAATCATCCTTAAGCAACACCTTCCTCTCACAAAGTCCATTTTTTTTCTTGGGAGCAATCTAAGTGCTCCCAAGAAAACCTTTCATCCCAAGATGAAAACCCTTTCATCTTGGCAGTGCCAACAGCGTATTCCAGAACCGAAGAGTGAACAGGTTTAAAGCAAGGCTGTGCCCTTGTTTGTTCATGCCCTGATGCTTTGGCATGAGAGGAAAAAATACCAGAATTATTAAAGACACTGTTTTTAGATGAGGTCAACAGAGCACTGGAATTCAAATGATCTGAATTTGTGGTAAAGCTTTAAATAAAGGACTCTGAGCCATGAACTCAGTTCTTCTGCCCAATGTTAACCTTTTGGTGAAAGAGCCGGTAACTGAAGACATTCTTCCAAAAATGCCCAGTAAATAAAACTTCTCATGGAAACACCTAGATTTATTCAGGATATTGATGGAGTTGGTAATATCTGAGTGGGGCGACCATGGCATGTACCTGTAAGTATCTCGGAGGTCATGGTACTGTCTGGGTACCACTACACGCTCCTTAGGGATACTGACCATGTCGTGTATCTTTGTTTGCATCCTTAGTCCTTAGAGGAGGAGGACTGGGCACACAGAAGGCCACGAAGAAGTACTATCTACAACCCTGACATTGAAGGCTGCTATCTCTCCCTTGCCCTCTGCTCATGGAGAAAGGAGACTAGGGCTCTTCTGCTTTCCCTTTATCACTTTAATCCGTCATCTGTCTAAACCCTCCACATCTCCCCTGCTTCTGAGTTCTGCATTACTCATCCTTCAGATCCCTACCAGCACTCAGGAAATTCCCTCACATCCTTGGGTGACTTCAGCACAGAAAGCTGGCCTCCTGTCCGCCACACCCCAGACCATCACCTTATGGTCTGTGGCTTCAGTATCCACACTGCTAACCCTTTCAGCAAGTTGGCACCACAGATCTCAAACTCTTCTTCAGACATTCCCTGACCTTAAAATCCTTACTCAGTATGACTTTACATTCTGGATGTGAAAACTCCAAAAGCGTCTTTAAAAACAGCAATCTTTGGGGACTTCCCTGGTGGTCCAGTGGCTAAGACTCTGAGCTTCCAATGCAGGGGGCCTGGGTTCAATCCCCGGTTGGGGAACTAGATTCTACATGTAACAACTAGAAGATTCTACGTGCTGCAACTAAAACATCCCACATGCCACAATGAAGATGGAAGATCCTGTGTGCCACAACTAAGACTTGGCACAGTCCCCACCCCCCGCCCCACAAAAAAAAGAACAACAAACTTTGGTGTCTTCTGTTCTCCTGGTAACACAAACCAGCTCTGTGCCTGCACGCTGGCCTTTCCCCCTTCATCCCCTGCCATCAGTACTGTCTGCAAATTCCTTTTAATTTTCCTGCTGTTTACCCAGCAGACTCCTCCCATACTCTCCCCTGTCCTGACCTCTTTCTCAACCTTGCTGTCTCTCCACTGGTATGGCTTTGCTCCTGACTGTCTGAGGAGTGGAAGAGATGAGACGAAATGGACCAGCGTGGTGGCAGTGAGGTTGACAGCAATGGCTGGAGCATCAAGGCATCTTTTGATACAGATCTGCGAGCATCCTCTGGTGTCCAGTGTGGCGTGTGACCAACGACAACAAGACACCAGGACTTTCAGCCCAAGTACTGGATGAAAGAGTCATACCCGAGATGGGAAGACGAGAGTCCAGAGTCAGGAAAAGCCCCAGCAAGTCTGAACACAGGAAGCCAGTGAACGAGTTCATGGCAGGGAACGTAAGAGGCTGAATGAACATGGCACACAGAGGAAACAGCGCCTGTCTTCCCCCAAGGGGCTTGCACTCCTTATTAAAAAGAGGCACCCCTTCTCTTACCCCCGTAACCCAACAAGAACTGCATCCTGCCAGACACAAAATTCTAGACTCACACAATTTTCTAGTTGGAGGGAACTTACTTTAGACCCCCACAGTTTTCTTTCCATTGTGGTTTGGTGATCTCGACTGAAGCAAAGGAAAAAAAGAAGGAAAAAAAAAAAGGTGTGACGGGCCCGGAGGCCGTGCAAAGCTCAGCCACACCTAGGCCTGTGTGTGGTAGGATCACCCATTCAGAGAGGGTTCTGCCCAGCACAGCACTGCACCTGGAAACACTCCAGGTTGCCTTTAATCTATTTCACAACCTACTTTCAGGGCGGGCCGCTCTGGCTGAGACCAGAACACAGTCCGAAGTCAGCTTTTAAACACACCGTCCCCAAATGGTCCGCACACGCTGCTCCTCTGGGCGAAGGGGCTATGGCTTCACCGTGTTAGGTCACAAGGTCTGGTGTTTCTTTTAAAAAACTTGTTATGTTCTCCTGGAATACAGCCTATTAACAATATTGTTGTGATAGTTTTCAAGTGGGCAGCAAAGGGACTCAGCCATACATATACATGTAGCCATTCTCCCTCAAAATCCCCTCCTATCTAATTTGCCACATACACAAGGTCTCTTATTTACGGAGAACTCTGCAGTTCCCAAGGTGATTCAATACCCGTTTTTATTTCAACAGAACCCGGAGGAGGTTCTGTTGCCATCTAGATCCCTAGCTGCTATCCCCTGGTTACAACAAGGACACTGAGGCTTCCTGTTCAACAAGGACCGAGGGGCAGGATGTACAAAAACTCAGCTGGTCACCTGCCCCCCACCCCCGCCCCATCCAGTGCTCCCAGCTAGGGTCTGGGCCGCCTCCCGTGACTCACCCACTGTCCGGGGCGAGGCTCCACTTCCCTGGTGAGCGCCCTTGCTCCCCAGGGCAAGGCTACACCCTGCCTCATGAAATCACCCACTTTGCATTTTCTTTCTCTTACCTGAGGGCAATTTTTAATATTCCTGCTCTGGAAGTGACATGTCTTTTTTTTTTTTTTTTCCAGTACAGGTACAAATCAGAATGAATAGCTGTTTGTTCCTATTCTGGCTACCTGATCACAGGCCTGTATTTGACCTTCCAATGAGTGTCAAAAGCTATGGGGAGACAGTCTTTTGAGTGACCCTAAGGGGCTTATGGAAGGAAGCTCCCCACTCCCACCTGCTTTAAAAAATATTTTTTATTGTATATTAGCTTTACAGTGTTGTGTTAGTTCTTATGTACAGCAAAGTGAATCAGATATATATATATATATGTGTGTGTGTGTGTGCGTATATATATATCCCTTCTTTTTTGGATTTCCTTCCCATTTAGTCACCACAGAGCACTCAGGAGAGGCCCCTGTGCTACAGAGCAGGTTCTCATTAGTTATTACTCTATATAGGATATCAATAGTGTATCTATATCAGTCCCAATCTCCCAATTCATCCTATTCCCCTCCTTTCCCCGTTGGTGTCCATATATTTGTTCTCTACGTCTCTATTTCTGCTTTGTAAATAAGATCATCTGTACTAATTGTTTCAGATTCTACATGTTATACGATATTTTCTCTCTGACTTGACTTCACTCTGTATGACACTCTCTAGGTCCATCGCATCTCTGCAAATGACCCAATTTCATTCCTTTCTGTGGCTGAGTAATATTCCACTGCACATATGTACCACATCTGTATCCATTCCTCTGTTGGGCGTTTAGGTTGTTTCCATGGTGCAGCTCTTGTGAACAGTGCTACAGTGAACACCGGGGTGCACGTGTCTTTTTGTACTTGCTTTTGATCTGCAAAATCTCAAGGTGGACTGCAAAGAATAAGATAATGATTCTTAGGGAAAAGGAGGAAGGCATTTCCTATACTTGGCCTCGCTCATGTTTCTCTCTCTCTTGTCTTCTTAGATCCCTGTGCTTGTTGGAAGAGTCAGGACACCCGGCCTTTATTACAAAGACCAAGAAACCCTGAGCTGCATGACAGTGAAAACAGCATTTGACCAGAGAAGTAGCCCTCATTGGTCCTTTGAGAATTGTCCTGTTTCTCCTTCTAAAAGTTTGCAATTAAGAGATTATATCCTTTCATCCTACACTGTTAGTGGCAATGTAAACTGGTGTAGCCAGTTTGGAAAACAGCACAGAGGTTCCTTAGAAAACTAAACATAGAGTTGTTATATGATCCAGCAATCCCACTCCCTGAGCATAGATCCAGAAGACAAAAACTCTAATTTGAAAAGATACATGCACCCCGATGTTCGTAACAGCACTCTGCACAACAGCCAAGACACGGCAGCAACCTAAACGTCCATCAACAAATGAATGGATAAAGAAGTCATGGCACATATATAGTGTATAACAAAAGATTACTTAGCCATAAAAAAAAGCATGAAATAATGCCTTTTGCAGCGACATGGATAGACCTAGAGATTATCATACTAAGTGAAGTAAGACAGAGAAAGATATGCCATATGATATCACTTGTACATGGAATCTAAAATACAACACCGGGACTTCCCTGGTGGGCCAGTGGCTAAGACTTCATGCTCCCAGTGCAGAGGGCCTGGGTTTGATCCCTGGTCAGGGAACTAGATCCCACATGCCGCAAATAAGAGTTCACATGCAGTGACTAAAAATCTCACAAGCTGCAATTAAAAGATCCTGTACAGGGCAGTAAAGACCCAATGTGTTGCCGCTAAGACCCAGTGCAGCTAAATAAATAATTGGTAAAAAAATATGACACAAATGAACTTATCTACAAAACAGAAATAAACTCACAGACGTAGAGAACAGACTATTTATGGCTGCCAAAGCAAAGGAGAGTTGGGGGAGGGATGGATAGGGGAGTCTGGATTAGCAGGTGCAAACTATTATATATAGGATGGATAAACAACAGGGTCCTACTGTACAGCCCAGGGAACTGTACTCAATACCCTGTGATAAACTATATGGAAAAGAATATGAATCACTTTGCTGTAGAGCGGAAATCAACATAACATTGTAAATAACTCTACTTCAATAAATTCTTAATGGTTTTAAAAAAGACTAGATCCCTTCAGCTCCAGAGACAGAAAGGGAGAGTGAGGAGGTGTTTACTGGCAATTCACGTTGACCCTACAAGAGTCAACACAGACTTTTTAAGACCCACAATTTTTGGAAGTTCAAATTAACGCTTCAGTTCAGTTCAGTTGCTCAGTGGTGTCTGACTCTTTGCGACCCCATGAATCGCAGCACGCCAGGCCTCCCTGTCCATCACCAACTCCCGGAGTTTACTCAAACTCAGGTCCATCGAGTCGGTGATGCCATCCAGCCATCTCATCCTCTGTCATCCCCTTCTCCTCCTGCCCTCAATCCCTCCCAGCATCAGGGCCTTTTCCAATGAGTCAACTCTTCGCATGAGGTGGCCAAAGTATTGGAGTTTCAGCTTCAGCACCAGTCCTTCCAATGAACACCCAGGACTGATCTCCTTTAGGATGGACTGGCTGGATCGCCTTGCAGTCCAAGGGACTCTCAAGAGTCTTCTCCAACACCATAGTTCAAAAGCATCAATTTTTCAGGGCTCAGCTTTCTTCACAGTCCAACTCTCACATCCATACATGACCACTAGAAAAACCATAGCCTTGACCAGACGGACCTTTGTTGGCAAAGTACTGTCTCTGCTTTTTAATATGCTATCTAGGTTGGTCATAACTTTCCTCCCAAGGAGTAAGCGTCTTTTAATTTCATGGCTGCAGTCACCATCTGCAGTGAATTAATGCTTCGACCTGGCTACAATTCTGAATCACTTTATTTATGAATAAAGTCCCCAAGTAAAAGAAGGACAAGTGTAATCTCTGTGAACTCCATCAGACACTGGGACAACTACTCCCAAGAGAGGCTGGATGGTTGGGACATCCTGGCGGCCCCGGAGTGATTACCCAGCCACTGGGCCATCAGGCTACTTAGACAGGTGGGGGTGCAGCCACACGGAACCTGCAGGGAGTTTTAACCTTGCCAGGCTGAACCTAAACATGTATTCCTCTTCTCTTTGAAGAAAGAGGTTTTAGTCGGCAAGGAAAGGGGCTTATCTGAGTCTCACAGAGTTTAGGTTGTTCTTAGTTTCTGGTTTCAGACCTAAGGCATCTGACTGACAGCATCTCATGAATATTCAAGGAAGATGCAGGGGTACATTTTTAATATCATCTAATTAGTGGCAGGTGACGGCTTTCCCTTTTGAGAAACTGGTTTGTGAGAGCTTTTCGACAGTCCTTCCACTGGTATTTTTGATACAGTATCCCCTGGGTAAGAGTAGGGCTGTCTTCAGACATTTGTCAGTTGGTTGAATATGATGTTTATCAGACAGCTCTTGACTGAACTCAGTAGTCTAAGGAATGACTAGCAAATATTACTTATCCATAAAGCTATATTCCTGTGAATGAAGTCATAATTCAATTTCTCAGCACCTCTGTAATCTGAAACTGGCAAGACATCAAATCCAGATGTCATTTTTCTTGGTAGCATAATGGGAGAGATACAGCAAATTCTGGATACAGATCAATCTGTCTTTCCAAATGGTATCTTTTCATTCCATTATGTAAATTCCTTAAATGCGTGCCCATCTTAGTCGGTATTCTCATGAAAGCATCCAGCCCAGCCTAAGTTCAGGGAAGTGCTCCCAGTTCTGCATTCATAGCAATTACTCTCTGTATCACTTCTTTGGAATTAATTACGTACAAGCCGTCCCCAAATTATGGCAGGCTTGTAATTGAAAAGTTTTCTCCTACTTTCATTGTTTAGAACTTGGAATAAACGGTGGTTGAATCTCCAGCTGGCCCATGCAAGCCTCTTTAACCTACAGTGTATTATTAGTCCTTTCATTGTTCCTCATTGTTTTCAAGGAAAAACGTGTCCTGACTTTCCAGCAGAACTTGGAGATGCTGGGAGCAAATCTCCCTCTGCAGCTCCAGCCTAGGGGAAAGACACTTCCCCCTGAGTGAGTTGCACATCCTCCTCTCTTTTCTCTGCTTCACTGGGAGACCCTGCCTTTCTTAGGATGACAAAAAGATCAGCTCTGAGCATCACCTATGATTGCAATCCTATTGTTGCAGCTGTTCTTAAAAAATCAGTTATTTAATGCACATTTGTGGCTCCAGAGCTTCCTGCACGGAACTGTGGCATAGCTTACATGCTTATAATATATGCTTTTAATGTTTTATGACTATCTTCCCAGTTCGTATTCCTTGCAGGTGGGGACATATCTAAGTTTCTGCAAAGCATGCAGTCCCCAGCTAAGTACATAAAGAGAAGCTCAATAAACATTTATTGATCCCTAATTAGAGCTACACAGGAAAGCAATTCAGACAACAGCTGAATCGGTCAGGCACCATTAGGCATCAAAACAGGCATCTGATAACCTAATAACTTCAGCTCTACCTGGTTAGGTGTCCTTATCATCAGTCATACTGCTCGGGTGCAATTTGAAAAAGATGCTGTCATCCTGGCTTGTCTCTTAGCTCCTGGACTCAAGTCAATGTGTAACCCCACTACTCTCCTGAAAGGGACTTAAAAGTGGCTTTGATACTCTCAACCTTCTCATTTAGATGTTTAATCCCAGCTAATTCCATTCTTTGTGCATGCTCATGTTTACTCTCTCCTGTGCCCCCCTACCTGCTTTATGCTTTTCCTGGTATTCTATTTAACAATTGTCTCCCTGCTTCCTCCGGTATAGTCTTTTGTCCTCGTTATCTCTGTATATTAATCTCGAGCTTAGTAGCATTAGTAGAGTACTTTGCTCAAAGCAGGAACTCTCCAGCACTTACTCTATGCTGGGGGCGGGGGGCGGCACACGGCACTTAATTGTAATGAGCTGTTCCATTGTATGAGGTAGGTGCTATGATTATCTCCATTTTACAGATGAGCAAATTGAGGCAGAGCAAGACTCAGTGATCTGTCAAACTTCCAATTGCTAGCAAGTGTCAGAACAGGGACTTGAACTCAGGCTACATGGCTTTGGAGATCACGTTCATAAACATGGCAAGTTACTGCCTATCAGTAAAGGGTTGATCACAGGTTGATTGAACCAAGGTGACAATAGCAAGTTCTAACAATAATGAAGCCGCTTTACCAAGAGGTAAGGGTAGAACTGAAGTAATAATAGTCAAGATCCATGTTTTGGATTTGACAGCTTCTGGAGACATCTTTGGTTGTCATGACTGGGGACTCTGATACTGCCGAGCAGTGGGTGGGACGGGGGAAGGCTGGAGCTGCTGATAAACATCCCAGAACGCACAGCTCAGGCCCAAAATATCAAGAGTGCAGAAGCGAAGAAACCCTGCTCTGGGAAGATCCCAAGTCTAATTATTGGGTTGGCCAAAAGGTTCAGGTTTTTCCATAAGATAATGAACTTTTTGGCCAACCAGATACTCAGGAGACAACTGACATGGCTCCTCTCTGACTATACATTGAAAAGGAAAAAAGCCAATCATTCTTTTTTCCATCATTCAGATTCATCCCTCTAGCAGGATACATAACACAGTTTAGAAAGTCTCCAAAGGTCTGCCAGGCACTGAACATTTTAAAATGACACAAATCTGAATTTAGACTTTGACTCAGTCAGCTGGTAAACCAAAGATGTGTCCTATCCCTCAAAGCTACCAACAGGGTGATACTTGAATTGGCATACATGCACTACTGCTACTGTGTATAAAATGGGTAACTGATGTGAACCTTCTGTAGAGCACGGGGAACGCTACGCAGTGCTCCATGGTGACCTGAACGAGAAGGAAACCCCAGGAAGAGGGGATGTGTGTACATGTGTGGGTGATATACTCTGATGTACAGCAGAAGCTAACAAAATGTAAAGCAACTACACTCCAGTTAGAAAAAATAAAAAAAGATATTCAATGCTCACAAAATAGAAAGCAATGTAAAGTGATTAAGAACAGACACAAGCTACCAGTTAGGCTGCAGGCTCCCTCCTGTACATAGATATTTTCTTTCCTTTTCTAAGGCAGGAAATCTGCAAAGCTTTAGAAATCACAGCAGACCTCTTGTAGCTTCTTTTTCTCCACATACAGATGCCCAGACAGGCAAAAATTTGCTCCCAAGTGCATTCTTAACTAGTTTTGTTGAATTTAGCTATTGTCAGTGCAGAATAGTGTTAAAAATATGATCTCAGTTCAAGTTTACCATGTGTTGAAAAACGTTATATTAGGAGGAATCTGTCACACATTTGGAAGGAGAGCTATTAGTCACTTTGCAATGAGCACCCTTGAATTTTGAGTGTGATTTCGATATATTTCACATTATATGAGCTAAACTATAAATAGAAAATAGCAAAACATAAATGTCTTAAGAGTTTTACAATTCTTAAGGGCTGTTTTATGTGCCATGGGTAGGGATAATGATGCTATTTAATGAAGTAATTTTATAACCTTGGGAAGACAGAGCCTCATGCCTCCTGTCATCTGTCACACACCATCTCCTTGGCACTGGGCCTCAAAGTCACATGGACCCACTGTCTTCTTGGAGTCCTTGCTGATGGGAGATCATCTGGGTAAAACCACCTTATCACTCAAGGTCATTTTCTTTCCAGAAGCTCAGACTTGAGAATTAGTGTCAGCCCTCCATATTCACAGATTTTTCTTCCTCAGATTCAACCAACTGCAGATTGAATTTTGCAAACTGACTGAATCTGCAGATATGGAACCATGGATGTGCAGGGCCGACTGAACTACAAATAAGAAACCTGTGGATCTGGGTACCCACGGGCTCCCAGAAACAACCCCCATGGATGACTGTACTATCATCAAGGTCAAAGCAGTTATAATCCACTCTTTTACCTTGAAGTCCATGGCCATCCCAGGAAGAGGATGCTACCTCAAATATGTTCTACACTGTTTTTTCCAGATCTATTATATATAATTTGTCACCACTAGATGCTTTGTGGAAGCATCTTTATAAGAAAAGAGATGCCAAATTCATTCAATCAAGGCACGTGGACCAAGTACAAGATCAAGGTGAAATTATTTTGTCTTCAATTCATTTTCAAGTAAGAGCTGTTAGAAAATCGTGTTTAAAAAAAGTTACTGTTGGAAGTTTCCTAAGTACAGATGAAAAAAAAATTTTCTGATTTCGAACATCCTGCAGTTATTGGGCTATTTCATAAATGTGGTCTTTGGAAAAGCATCTCAATCCAGCGATGTCCCAAAGAAAGCCTCTCTACAGATTTCTCACTCTCCCTCCTGTGTTTCTGTAGCTGTACATCTTAGATGTAAAATTTCACTTGAGAGTTTCATGCAAGAAACCCTCAGATTTACTTGCTTTTTAGTAATGTGAAATTGCAAAAGAAATTGGTTTGGCACTTAATAAGACCCTAACTCTAAAAGTTAGACTCTTAGGGGCTGAAGTTTCTTTACCAATACTTGCACAGAGTAAATTTATCTAAAATAGCACCACAGTATAGGTGTGACAATGGACTATAATCTTGTGCTTTGCTGATTGTTTCTGGCATTCTTAAAATTTTCTTTGACACGGTGCTCACATTTATTTTTTCAAAATAAAATCTACCAAGAATGTTCTCTTCTTTCTTCCCCTGTTGCTTCATAATTGTGCTAATATACTAGCTGGGGCAGTTATATTTTAAATGACATGTATATATTTAGCAGCATAATTATGCAAATTTTACCATGTTGATGATTGTAAATTTCCTTTCAGAGCAGCTACTTAGCATTTTGTCCTGGTTGAAATGCTTAGAATTCACTCCCGAATTCACTTCCCTGTTGGGTGAAGGTGGGGCTTACAGTCTTCACCTACCAGGCAGAATACTGCCTAGTGGTAAAAGGTATGGATTCTTTAACACACCTGGACATTCTATGCCACTTACTGGCTTTGTGACCGTGGGCAAGTTTCTTAACCTCTCTGAGCTCAGTTTCCGCATCTGTAAAATAGGGATGACAATGGTATGAACCTCACTGGGTCGTCATGATGATTACATCATATGATGTATGGAAACTACTTAACCTCACATTTGGCCAATAAGAGATTCTTAATAAACGATAGCTATCATCAGTGTTCTTATATTATCCCCCAGCAGTACTACATTTCAGCTGAGTCATTAAGCTTTCCAAAAGAGTTTAGAACGGCAGTTGAAGAAGAGACCTGTCTAATTAACAGTGGGGTGCTGGGTGGGAGTGCTAACAGCAAAATGTCCAGACTCAATTCTTTTTTACCAAAGAAATCATTCTTTACATACTTTTTGTCATGTGCCTGGGTTGAGTTAGTGGGGATGTTTAGGTGTTTCAGTAATAGCAATTCTAAATGTACACAGAGAAGAGTGTCTAGGGTTACAGGAGAAGGGAGTCTAGCCTACCCACATATATAATATACAAGCACACCTACCCACATATATGCAAGCACGCCAACCCTCCGGTTCCACCCACTGGAGATAAGCTGATTAACAGGTGAGGAATCATGTAGGCAAAATGTGAGATAAAATTCCTTCTCTGCTATTTCACATTTACAAGAATGAAAAAAATTGAAAAATGTAAAATTGTATTCTAAAACTACAACTATATGTCGGAATATGGAAATGACCACGACAGTATATTTTAAGTGAACATTACTCTTATTTTAGAAAATTAATCAAATTTTCTAATACTTTTTATTCTAGAAAAATGCTAATCTGGATTTTCTAAAAGTAGCTGCTGACATGTATGTCAGACAGAAATCCACAGCATTTTCTGAGATTCAGTAAAACAAACCTCTGAGGAAACATAGGACCTGAAAATATACTGATGCTGTGTGTGCACTAACTCACTTTAGTCGTGTCCAACTCTTTGTGACCCTATGGGCTGTAGCTCGCCAGGCTCCTCTGTCCATGGGATTCTCCAGGCAAGAACACTGGAGTGGGTTGCCATGCCCTCCTCCAGGGGATCTTCCCAACCCAGGGATTGAACCCGAGTTTCTTGTGTCTCCTGCATTGGGAGGCAGGTTCCTTACCACTAGCGCCACCTGGGAAGCCCCATACTGATACTACTTAAGGCTAAAATTTTTCAAGACTGATCAGCGGGCAGCAGAGAGGCGATTCCACATAGCGGAGGGCCTTCATGTTGGTCCCACCCATAACCCAATCCTGGGAAACGCGTTCAATGATGTCCAGTTACATACATGTGGTAACTGCATGCATGACAATGAACCAGGTGCTGAGAGAAGCCAGACACCATCACTGTCCAAAGTGTGCCTGGAAATCAGCAGAGTGTGGATGGCTTAATGAGATACATGGTGGAATCAAGCTCACAGCTCTCACAGTGGGTCAGCAGGGGGTGGTGGGAGGATGGGAGCAGGATGGATTCTAGCCCAGGAGATGAATAGGTTTTGTCTCCTGGAAGAAATTCTTACAACTCCAAGTCTCATCCTATCAGGGACACACACTTCCCAACCAGCCCCTCACAGCCCACCAAGGGGGATGAATTGTCCTTTCTTAGACGTACAAGGTGCAGGCTCCCTTAAGGCCCATCTTGGCAGAGTCCCCTCTAGTTGTGACACTGGTCTGTTCAAACAGCCTCAGTATTTATCCCACACCTCTCAGTATTTATCCCATACACTTTTCTATGGTCACAGGAGGTGTGACCATAGGAGGTTTCCTTTGATTCTTAGAATTTAACTTCCTAAGGACTTTGGAAGAGAGAAAATGAATATCTTTTTCTGACTCTTAATTTTTCTTTGTCCTGAATAATCAAGTCAGTCACTGTTTCTGTTTTTTTATTTTTTTCCAATTGTGTGAGAAGGTTAGAGCTTTAAAAGAAACACAAAACTTATGTTTATTCTCTTTCCATCTTCCTGGAATCTTTCTTCTGTGACCAGATTAGAGATGGCCCTTTCAGGATAAATATCTGCCAAATAGGACAGAACTTTCTGATTTGTGTGATTAAGGTAGTAAGATAGACATTTCACATTCCAGTCACAATTTTGGCCTTCTCTTTTACAAGGTTATGTAATAGTAAGTGATATGATCATTTTTGGTGAGGAGGAGGGAAGAGAGGTTCCAATAAGGTACTGAGTGGCTGAGTACCTGAATTGTAATTCTCACTCCCCTTCTGAATTCCTGTATGACAACAGGTTGCATGCTTAATCTCCTTTGAACTCTATTTCTTTGCCTAGATTTTTATGAATATGATTAATATATTTATTGCCTTCCATCAACAAATCCAGGCTAGAGAAATTCTCTCTGTCACAATCGACTTTTCTATAACTCTATAAATTTGAGGGTTTTCAAGATGTAGTATGAAGGTTCTAGGCTGGTGAATTACAAAAACATGTAAATTAAAAAAGAAATTGAAACACCCAGAGTATCTTATCCACAAGAAAAACTTTGCTGATCTCAGTACCACTCCCAAATGAGTATTACACCGACACGATCCTAATTTTATGCAGATTTATGTTTTTATCACCCTGGATGACAGATAGTGACACATTCTTTTCATTTCCCCAAACCACATGAGAAAACAAAATTGCACTTCAAGAAAAAAAAACCAAAACACAAACTGCCAACTTAAACAGTGGGCACTTGAACCACTCACTCCGCCTTTTCAGTGGGAGATCAATAACGATCAGCTCTTGACTGGTTTCCCTGAATGGTTTCTTCTAATCCGCTAACCAATTTTCTTCTGAATTATTCAGATATACACTAATGATGCTGCTGTTAGACCTACACTCGGGAGGCCCATTCTGACCTCTCTTGTTGGGGTGGCCTGCCTGCCTGCCTGCCTTTAGCCAGGCCACTGGCCAATGCCACTCAACCACCAGGTTTAGAAACTCTTTGCAGACAAGAACCACCTCTGATCCTACTTCCCCACAACCCCCACGCCCTCCACCCAGCACAGGACCCAGAGGGCACACTGCTCAAGGCTGACACCCAGCTAACTCCTGCTCTCTCCTGCCCACTCCTGCAGAGCAGCCCAAACCACCAGCAGGTGGGCACCGACCAGCCTCCTGCCACCCTCCCCGCCTCACCTGGTCTCTCGGTCTTTGGGTATGGTAGCTGTGCTGTAAGCAAACACCTGCTTCTCAACTAGAGGAGGGCCCAGGTCCACAATCCCGGATAATCCTGGAGTGCTCCGTGGCTTCTCAATGTACACCAAGGTGCCGGGCTCCTTCTTGAAGCCCTGGCGGCTGGGCGAGGCCCGGTCTGGCTGCAACGTGTGGGGGGGCCCGTGGGCGTTATGGTGACCGTGCATCTCCACCATCCTCAGGTCGCCGACTCGGTGAGGGGAGGCTGGGGGCGTCTTGGAGCCCAGAGTGGGCAAGTGGCTCTCTGGGTATTTCCTTGGCTTCTGTCTGTACAGTGACTGCTCCATGTGCATTTCCGCTTGCAGAGATGGGTTGCAGTAAGCACTGGCTGACCGAATTGCGGTGCGGTGATATGCGATGATGTGATCGGGGACATCCAGTGGGTGCCCGCCGTGCGAAGACGCTATGCTCATCCGCCCCTCGTGATAAAGGTAAGGGTCGGCATAGAAACCCTCGTTCCGGTACATGGCGAGGTTCTTGCTGCTCATGTCTTCATCCGGCTTCACATCTCTTCTTTCCAGGATGGCGCTAGGGCTGGGGGAGATGGATCTGGAGACTGGCAGGCTGGAGAGTCTGTCCCTGGGGATGGTGGCATTACCAGGAACCACCATTGGGCGGGAGCCTCCGTACGGAATTCTGGATGGAGAGGGAGGCATGGAATGGGGCACAGGAGTGGACGGCGGAGAGTTTGGAATGGCGTAGGGTGGGAGAGCTGTGGGTCCAGGTCGAGAGGCACCAGGGCCATCTCCTCTTGCATAAACAACTTCTCTCTGCATCTGGAAAGAAAGAAAGAAGTTAGAAAATCTACTTTGATACTCATGTTTTTAGAGACATCTCAGTGTGGCTTCCCCGATGAAACCAGCTGAAGAGTGGCTCCTGCAAGGTGTCTGTGCCCCAATCCTTATATCCTGTACCCGTGTTCCCTTACATGGCAAAAAGGACTTCACAGATACCCCATTAAGGATGTTGAGAGGGAGAGATTATCCAGGTGGACCCAATGAAATCACAAGGGTCCTTATCTGTGAAACAGGCAGGAGGGTCAATGTCATGGAAGGGGATGTGATGACTAAAGCAGAAAAGCAAGATGGAAAGATGCTGTCACCGAGTCCAAGCTCAAACTGCTCTCTGCATGACAGGCCAATAATCAAAAGATGAGCTGTTGGGGCAATGGATAGAGACTTTATTCAGAAAGTCAACACACTGAGAAGATGGTGGACTCATGCGCCAAAGAACCATCTTGCCTGAGTCAGAATTCAGGCTTATTTATTTATTTTTTTACAGTAAAAGGGGTGGGAGTAAAGTCAGACACTTCCAGGTCCCCGTCTGCCTCCAGAGGGGAGGTGTTAATTTCTTCTTCTCTGTGGTCATTCTCTGTTCCCAAGAACCTATTTCTAATAGGGAATTCTATTAGGATTCCCCACTATCACTGTCTGTTTCACAGTCCTGTGGGGAAAGGGACGAAGACCCCTTTGGCTGGTTACTTTCTGCTGAACGGAGGTGATGAATATTCTGTAGTCAGTCCTTTATGGCTATTTGAACCCAATGAAACCTCTGAGCATTACGTTGTCTACTTTGTAATTGAACTTAGGGCTTTGGTTCCAGTTTTCAATACATATACTAAATTCCTGTGCTATTTATTTGGACAAAGTTAAACAAATCGGTTGACCCTTTTATAGCTACAAGGGAATTACCATCTACTTCAGTTGCACAGGTACACCTGTTGGAGGCAAACTCATGAACAGAGGTTAGTATAGTGCCCAGAGTTTTAATACAGTTGGCCACTGCTACGTGTTTTAGCATTTACGGACTCCCCTGCCGCGGCAGACAGCTGGAATGGCCTACCACACAATAGTTAAAAGGGGCCTAATTTAAGCCTGCTTCTGGGAGTTACTGATCTGCAGCAGAGCAACTGGCAAGGCCTTGTTCCAAGTTCAGTTAGTCTCCTGACATTTTAGCAACTTTCCTGTTTAATGTGTGATTCATTTTCTTCTTTTCCTATTGACTGTGGTCTCCAGTATTGATGTTGTTTTAATGCCTTAAGCCCAATCAGGGCATGACTTCCCTATGGATGGCTTTAACCATCTCAGAGATTTTCTGTCCAGGAGGGATATGCTTCTACCCACACTGAGAAAGTGTCCAGGTATCTGAAATTTCTTGCAGTTTGAGGCATCTGAGAAATAGGTACTGAGTATATTTCAGTCCTCAGTGGTGCAGCTTCCTTGGCATTGAGTCCCCATCTGAGGAGGGCTGACAACAGTCGCTGGGTTATTTTTAAGACCTTGGGGGAAAGAGCTCAGTCTCCTTTTCCTGGGTTTTCATGAGCACCATCTGTAGGCTTAAAGCATGTTTAGGTGAGACTCCAATATTGAGCTTTTGTTGTTGCTTAGTGGCTCAGTCATGTCCCACTGTTTTGTGATCCTGTGGGCTGTAGCCGGCTAGGCGCCGCTGTTCATGGGATTTCCCAGGCCAGAATACTGGAGTGGGTTGTCATTTCCTCCTCCAGGGGATCTTCCTTACTCAGAGATGGAACCTGCGTCTCCTTCATTGGCAGACAGGTTCTTTACCACTGAGCCACCAGAGAAGCCTGGTGATGTCAAGCTATTCTGATAAAAAAAAATTTTTTTTTTTTTTCAGGGTGAGGTCTATCAGAAAGTCAGTCAGTTTTTTGTTTTTCAGTCACTAAGTCGTGTCTGGCTCTTTGCGACCCCATGGACTGCAACACGCCAGGCTCCTCTGTCCGCCACTGTCTCCTAGAGTTCACCTAAATTCATGTCCATTGAGTCTGTGATGCTGTCTAACCATCTCATCCTCTGCTGTCCCCTTTTCCTTTTGCCTTCAATCAGTTCATCCCCCATGTTCAATTTTACCCTGGGCTCCTGTGGGGAATTGGACACAGTAAGTCCAAGGGAGCCCCTGGGCCTCTTTATTCAGAGTGTTCCTCTCTTTCTCCCATAGGAGCGCCTCTTTTATTCTTCTTCTGTTTCAGATGAGGGCAACCCATTTTCCAATGTTTCTCCTCCTTACAGTAAGTCCATTGTTTCTTCCTCAACAGCGGCTTACCTCTCTGAGTCATCTTCCAGGAACCCAATGCCAAAAAAAGGGGGAATTTTGATTTGCATCTTTTGTTCTTGCTCCCTGAACACTTTGTTTTAAAAATTTTTTAAATTTATTTATCTTTATATTGGAGTCTAATTGCCTTACAATGTTATGTTAGCTTATACAGTACAACAATGTGGATCAGCTTTATGTATACATATATCCCCTCACTTTTGAGCCTCCCTCCCACTCCCCCACACCCCACTAGATCATCACAAAACACTGAGCAGACATCCCTGTGATATACAGCAGCTTCCCACTAGCTCTCTATTTTACAGACAGTAGTGCATTTCAACTCAGCATTTTCTGATTGACGCTTATGAGGAGAAGTCCTCAGCCGCAGCGTCAGGAACTGAGCCTGGATAGGAATGGAAAGTGGTGGAAGGGGTGGATATGTTGGCATAATGGCCAGAGTGGCTGGGACAGCCAGCTCAGCCAGAGGAGTTAAGGTTGAAGCAACATATCCTCCCTTTTATTCCTTTATCTTCCCTGATAATAGTACAAACGCTTGCACATAAAGGATTTCATCAGCCTTGCCTGCTTTTTCACGAAATAGCTATAGAGTCATTCAGAAGCCACTGTAAAACACATGGACAGCAAATGATCATGTAACCATTAAAAGGACGCCTTTTTGCTTCGGCATCAACCAACTGGGATTACAAAGCAATTGAAGAGAAAATTGATTACTGCTGTGGCTGTGATAATTACTAAAATTATGACATCATTTACCAGAGTATACCAGAATTTTAGCAGTTCCATACAATTTCTATAATATGTATGTTAATAATGTTTACCCATGATATAATCTAAGAAATTTTACCATCACTCATTTGACAATGTCTCCCATGCAATTCAACACACCAGATAAGCCCAATTAGCTTTTCTGATTAGTAATACAGATTTATTTTTATTAACTTTTATTTTATATTGGAGTATAGCCAATTAACAATGTTCTGATAGTTTCAGGTGGACAGCAAAGGGACTCAACCATGTATATACATAGTTTAATATTTCTCTGAGATGCAGAGAAAACAACTGGAAGTGTTCCAGGGACCCTCTGAAAAATCCCAAAGTTAGCCAGAGGTCAAATGAACCCCACTTAGAACTTGATCTTTGAGACGTTAGGCAGAAATATCAAAAAGAAATTCTAACCAGTGATAATAAAAGATTTGTGGCAAATAGAGATCACTTAAAAGCAGTTCAGTATTTTAAGAAAACTTTGTCCTCTTAGAGAACCAAATCCAGGTTTTGTACCACTTTAAGATTTTTAAAATTACGTTCAATCTTATCTTAGGACTTAGTTTCAAGTTACGAAAATCTGGAGAGACTGTTCTAGACAGACATTCCCAAGACATTCCCATAGAGTTTACCCCAAACTCTTTACTTCATTTACATTTACTTAAAAGCTTTAGCACATTATTTTTCTTGCTGACAAACTTCGTACGAGCAATAATAAGGCCGTATTTGATTTCCAGTAAACCTAGATACAATAAAAGTATTATACATAGTGTTGTTTGTTATTATTTATTTGGCGGTGCTGGGTCTCAGTTGCACATGGGCCCAGTTGCTCCATGGGAATCCCAGTTCCTGGACCAGGGATGGAACCTGTATCCCCTGCATTGCAAGATGGATCCCCAACCACTGGACCACCAGGGAAGTCCCTATATTCAACGTTGATGACTCAGAAACATCTGTATCGAGCCAACAAGCTTAAGCTAACTTTCACACCAGATATTAATTCAATACTGAGTATTTCCTAGAGCTCGTGAACCTGAAACCCATTCTGGTGAGTTTCTTTTATGTTTGAGTATTCAAACTCACTTAGTTTCCTTTAAGTCAATTAATCAGAGCTCTTGTACAAATCCATTATGGCAATGTCACACATCTAAATTATGTGCAAACACTTGTATAAATACACAGGGACATAGCTCCCATTCCAAAATTTTAGTCATCAGTTAGGTACCACAATGTAAAAGCCATAAGTTATAAAAGACATTGGATTCAGACTGGGTTTCTGGAAGATAGGACAAATCAAGGTCACCTGTCTAGATGACTAAACGCTTTGACTAATATTAACGGAAAGGACACTTCTATTTGTAGCTTTTGGTGACATTAGGAATCAAGTGAAACGTTTCTCTCCTCCTTCAGAATGCCCACTTCTGGACAAGAACAGACAGTTTTGCTTTCTTTTCTTCCCTGTTTCTTTCCTCCATTTGATATCAGTCAAGTTTTAAAATAGTGACGTCAGAAAGAGAAACACCAATACAGTATATTAACGCATATATACGGACTTCAGAAAGACAGGAACAACGATCCTATATGCAAGGCAGCAAAAGAGACACAGATGTAAAGAACAGACTTCTGAACTACGTGGGAGAAGGTGAGGGTGGGATGATATGAGAGAACAGAACTGAAACATGTACATTACCATATGTAAAGCAGATGACCAGTGCAAGTTCCATGCATGAAGCAGGGCACTCAAAGCCCATGCTCTGGGACAACCCAGAGGGATGGGGTGGGGAGGGAAGTCGGGGCGGGGGGAGCGTTCAGAATGAGGGGACACATGTACACCCATGGCTGATTCATTTGATGTACGGCAAAACCCACAATATTGTAAAGTAATTATCCTCCAATTAAATAATTTTTTTAAAAATCACAAAACTGATCTGGCTGCAAGTGGAGGAACAGTACCAAATAAAATGAAACCAAAAACTCAGAGGCCACACAAAATCCTAAATAAACCCTGAAGTTTGGTCTTGGGATCTTACACACTCCAAAGACACAAGAGACCATAAATGACGTAATTAACACAACAAAGGTATCAGTACAGGCTGCACAGGGTCCCAAGATAGCCTTGCCTAACCACCGTGGAGATCCTAACAGGTACTGTGGCGATACACTGTTAGAATAAAACAGGGGTCCCCAACCTCCGGGCCATGGATCGGTACCTCCTGTCAGATCAGTGGCGGCAGAGTGCACAGTAAATGTAAAGCACTTGAATCATCCCGCAACCATTCCACTCCCATCCATGGAAAAACTGTCTTCCACAAAACTGGTTCGGGGGCCAAAAAGGGTTGGGGGCCCCTGCAATAAGATAGAATGTCCCTTTCACCCATGGGTTCATAGCTATAATCAGATCCCTTATCCAAAGTACACCTCAGAGAACTGTCTACAGGGACAATTGAAATATTCCCCATTCTTAACAAATTCAAGACCAGCAAAACACAAACAGCACACACAAATGGTAGATTCCATCCAGGCAGTGCTAGTGGTTAAAGAATCTGCCGGCCAGTGCAGGAGATCTAAGAGACGAGGGTTCGATCCCTGGGTCAGGAAGATTCCCCTGGAGGAGCACATGGCAACCCAGTCCAGTATTCTTGCCTGGTGAACCCCATGGACAGAGAAGGCTGGAGGGCTACAGTTGGCAGGGTTGCAAAGTCGGACATGAACGAAGCGACTTAGCACGCATGCAAAGAAAACAAATGGGTAGAAGTCCAATAACTCTTTCCTGTCTCTAACAGGGTACCCCATTCAAACACAAAACCAATTTGGCTTATTCTGGAGAGAGAAAGAAAAAAAAAAAAGCCCCAGAGAAGAAATAAAGTTTTTAGTTGTACACACTGGAGTGACTTACCCTACTGTATGGAGCCCGCTGGCTCTCAGATGTCAATTCCTTGTTCCAATTGCCAAGCGCTGAGGCAGCCGGTGCCACTTCAGGACACTCTGAAGGACACGTCCTCAGGGCAAGTGGTCCTGGCAGCTGCTAGGATCTTATATTCAAAAATCTCCCAATCCCTGCCAGATAGCCATGAGCAGCAAGGCTCCTAGGTGACTCCCCCAAGTTTGTTACTGAGTCCAAGCTCACACTGCTCGACACAACAGGCCAGGAACTTGAGTTGATGGAGCAAGGAATGGTCACTTAATTCCAAAAGCTGGCAAGCCGAGAAGAAGGCAGACTCCTACTCACTAAGAGCCATCTTGTCTCCGTTAGAATTGGGGCTGCTTTTATACTAAAAGGGGCGGGAATAAAGTCAAAGGTTTCCTGTTTCCGGTCAGCCTCCGGAAGGGATGTGTTACTTTTGCCCTCCCTGCGGTCCTTCACAGGTGGTGGACCTGATCACACAAACAAAAGTATTAACGCTCATCACCTTAGAGGCAAGGTTCCCAGAGATAGGCTATTATGTATAATTTAAGCGTATAGGCAACATCCCTTTAGAGATTAACTTGTAATACTGGGTTGGCCAAAATGTATGCTCAAGTTTTTCCATAAGACTTTAGGGGAAAACCTGAGTGAATTTTTTTGGCCAACCCAACAGAATACAAAACATTCTACGTTACTGACTTTGGAGATGGAGGAGACAGCCATGAGCCAAGGAATAAGGCAGCTCCCAGAAGCTGGAAAAGGCAAAGGACAAGATTCTCCTTGAGGGTCTTCAGAAGTAATATGGCAGAGCCAACCCCTTGATATCAGCCAGCGAAACCAGTCTGGACTTCTGCCCTCCACAACTGGAAAATAACAAATCTGTGGTGTTTCAAGCCACTAAGTTTGTGGTAATTTGTCACAGCAACCACAGGAAGTGAATATATCTGCTATAGAACTCAATGCTGTGGAGTTTCAGAAAAAAATGGTTTAACAATGGTTTAAAAATTGAGGTCACAGCTTTTAAGAAACATGTGGCTTTAATGTATCCAAAGTGCTACAATGTTTTCTAAGATCATCTTGGGCACATTTTTCTAGCCTTAGCCCTGGAAAATAGATAGCAAGCATCCTTCTCATCTTTCTAAACTGATACAATGTAGGGACATGGCCAGAGAGAGAGAGGAGATGCGTGGGAAAGACTGGGAGGGAAGGTTAAGGGACTCCTGGTGCTTCACCATGAGATATCAGCTCTGAGAGGTCTGGAGGAAATAATGATTCAGGAGGTGACTGCAATTGGAGGCAAATTATAGTAGGGATGGCAAAAAGAGAGAAGGGAGCAGGGAAGCCCAGGTGTGGTGGAGGAGGAAGAACACTAACAGTATATCCTCTGAAGCTGCCATATGATGAGGAGGAGCAGGTTGGGGTAGGTCATCATAAGCCCCAGGAAGCAGAGATTTCTGGGCTGTTTCATTACCACCCAGTTCAGGAGAGTGAGGAATCCCATAGGGTCTCCCACTAGCTCTCCTTCAGAAGAAACAGTGAGTAAAGAATAGACGCTACTGATGAACCTATTTGCAGGACAGGAATAAAGATGCAGACATAGACAATGGACTTGTGGACACAGGGCAGGGTCAGGGGAGGAGGTAGGTGGGACGAGTTGAGGGAGTAGCATTGACATATATATACTACCACGTGTGACTGTGTAAAATGGGCTTCCCTGGTGGCTCAGCAGTAAAGAATTCGCCTGCAATGCAGGAGACCGAGGATCTTCCCTTCGGTCAGGAAGACCTCCCTGGAGAAAGGAGTGACTTCCCACTCCAGTATTCTTGCCTGGAGAATACCATGGACCAAGGAGACTGGTGGGTCCATGGGGTCTCAGAGTCGGACACAGCTGAGTACCTGAGCACAGGTGTAAGACAGACAGCTAGTAGAAAGCTGTTGTATAGCACAGGGGGCTCAGCTTGGTGCTCTGTGATAATCTGGGGGCTGGGGTGGGGAGTGGGATGGGGTGGGGATGGGAGGGAAGCTCAAGAGGAAGAGGATTTGTGTATACATAGAGCTGTTTCACGTTGCTCTATAGCAGAAACATAACACTGTAAAGCAATTATCCTCCAGTAAAAACAAATGAATAAATCAAGAAAAATAAAAAGGTTGTTCTCATAGACACAGAGAACAGACTGGTGGTTGCCACAGGCAGGAGGTGGGGGCTGGGGGTGTGAACTGGGTGAAGATGGTCAAAAGATGCAAACTTATAGTTACAAAATACATCTAAGTCCTGGGGGTGTAATGCACAGCATGGTGACTATAGTTAATAATGCTGTACTGTATTTGAAAGTTGCTAAGGGAGTAGGTTTCAAAAGTTCTCATCACAAGAAAAAAATGGAAACTATGTGTAGTAATGGATGTCAACCAGACTTAGTGTGGTGATTATTTTGCAATAGATGCATATATTGAACCATTATGTTGTACCTCTGAAACCAATATAATGGTACATTATCAATTAAATCTCAATAAAAAAATTCAAGTTAATGGCAAAAGAGAAAACTATTATAATTTCCAACTACTAATGTATTTAGCTAGGGGCAGAATCAAAAACAAATGAATTCAGGATGTGAAGATGTGATATTTTTGTTTTGATTAAAACCCACCAGGGTCATGCTCACTGAAGATTCTCCAAATGGCTGCAAAGGGAGGGGACAGAAGTCAGTGGCACCTCTCAAGCCCTGTCTTCAAGTTCTGTGATGACACAGAAGCCACACTGCCATTCAGTCTTCTCAGAGGTGTGAAAGACAAGGAGGGTATAAATGATTGGGGTGGGCGAGGTAGGGGCATGAGGGGTGAGGATGTGGGCTCAAATGGATGGCAGTCAAGATGAGCAGCTAAGAGACCCATTGTGTGGGTGATGGGGGAAGAGAGAAGAAATAGGAGAGGCAATAAGGAGAAGACTGAAAAGGAAACAGAACCCAAGGCTCTGAATACAGACAGAATACATATCTTATCAGCTCATTCACTTAGTCCCACAGTATTTACCATGCACTTGCTAAGAATCAAGCCTGATTCTAAGACACAGCTGTAATCTAGCCCCAAACTTCTTGCCCTGGAGAGGACATACTCTTGCCTGCATCGGGTAATGAGGATGCAGGGGATGAACCAGCTGGTTTCCCACAGCCTCCTTCCTTATCTTGTCACTGGAAGGACCCAGCAATGCAGAATCTCTGACCCGGGAACTTTGGCACACTAAGGTGGATTTCATAATGGAAATGATCAAGCAAAAATGCAAGCAAGATGCAAATATGTAGCAACCAAAAGGAATCCTTTCAGGGTACACTCCTGCATGCGTGCCCAATTGTGTCTGAATCTTTTGTGACCCCATGGACTGTGTAGCCCGCCAGGCTCCTCTGTCCATGGAATCCTCCAGGCAAGAAGACTGGAGTGGGTGGCCATTTCCTTCCCCAGGGGATCTTCTAGACCCAGAGATCAAACCTGCATCTCCTGCTCAGCAGGCAGATTCCTTACCGCTGAGCCACCAGGGAAGTCCTTGATGGTACATTACTTAAGCATTATTGAATTGGCTCCTCAGCTCGCTAAACGTATCCCTCCCAATGTACGTAGGCTCCTCACTTGAAATTACAATTTTATCTCCACTACCCCTGCTTCCCCATCACACATACACACACACATAATATGCTAGTCTGTTCTCCACCTCTAAACCAGACATGGGATATCCTCAAGCTGTCCTCAACCCTGGGACCCTCTCCTAGACCTTGGGGACTCACACCTAGGCTGAAGTCAAGATGCTCCAGCCCACGTACCCTCAAGACTCAGGGGCTCAGGGCCTTAGACCAGGAGGGCATTCCCAAGGTCATTGTGTGGTAACATACCCAATGCCCATTCCAGAATAGCTGGAGAAACCATATAACCTATGTCTTGCAGCAGATCAACGTGGATCCTCTATAAATACCTCTTCCACCCTGTCTTCCTCAATGCAGGGCTCAATGAAAAGAAAGATCCAGCTCAGTGGTAAGCAAGGTAGGGCTTTATAGGTGATAAACTACAAGAGTGTCTGGTTCAGCCAGCAGTGCACATTTGGTCAAATTCCCCACCCAATCAGACCACACAATGCAATAATCAACCCCAATAAACATAAAGATAAATTCAAACATGCCACTGTATACAAAGAACCACATAGCACTCAAGGCTAATCAGTAACAAACAGTAGGTACTATTGTCATTATTGTTATTAATCCCCCCAAAAGACTAGGGTTTCAAATGTCTAGAACCCACTTAGTGAGAGAGTTAGTCGGTCAGTCGTGTCGACTCTGTGATCCCATAGACTGTATCCTGCCAGGCTCCTCTGTCCACGGGATTCTCCAGGCAAGAATACTGGAGTGGATTGCCATTCCCTATCCAGAGATGGAACCCTGGTCTCCTGCGTTGCAAGCAGATTAGTTACCGTCTGAGCCACCAGGGAAACCCACTTACGATGAATAAAATCCTAACAGGGTGAGTCACGACTCCTTGTTCTCTTTTTCTTCATCTGGCTTCATCTTCATTTGGGGAATCCTGACCCCACTCAACACACAGAAAAATCCTCCCCTCTTTTCTGGTAAGAGAGTAAAAAGAGGCATCAATATTCCTAGGAGTACAGAACTGTCTAGAAGAATAAAGAGTATTAATGAAATAAAAATGTAAAGTTAATTCTTTTTTTTTTTTGCCCACGCTGTGGAGCATGTGGCTGTTAGTTCTCCGACCAGGGATCGAACCTGTACCTCCTGCAGTAGAAGTATGAAGTCTTAACCACTTGCCCACCAGGGAAGTCCTTAAAGTTAATTTTAATGAATAAAAAGTTGAGGAAATTTCTTTGAAAACAACAGAGGTAGGTGCCTGCATGAGTGTTTTAAAAACATGTTTGGTGATGTGAAAAGAAATCGCTTGGAGGCACATTATATAACTAAGTGAAACGAAGTTATGTAAAGTTTAAACACATGCAAAAAAAATTTCTTTAGAAATATCTCATTAGACTTTCTGGATGTCACGTGCAGATGAATTCAGAAAGAAACGTAGCAGCTAATAAACAACAATTCAGATGCGCTGTACATTCATACAGGGAACACACGTAATAGTCAAAATATTTAACATCCGCCAGCCAGTACTACATGGGTACCAACCAGCCAGAATGGGACTTCGGCCAATGAGGATGAATCACAGCCATAAGCAATCAGTATCACGTACCTGATGGTAATGCTGTTATGTCAGCCCTGTCTTGTCTACCTCAAAATAATCTTGCCATCATCCAACTGGGTCACTGAATCAGAGTCACTGTCCACCTGAGTTACCCACAGTGGAGGTGAACACAAGCCTTTTGTTACACCAGGACAGGTGATATAAGGTTAAATGTCTCCATCAATATGGGTGACATAGAGGTTGGAAGCCTTTGGCAAAAGTCTTATGTTGCTTGCCAACCCAGGACTGACTTGCCAAAACTGAGTTATGAAAAGCACCTTGAGATAATTTCGACCTTGGCTCTATCTGGAGCCCAAGAAAAGAATGACATGATCTTCCCATCACTTAGTGGGAAAATGTTTTAAATCTACCACTTGAATAAACCCTTAAAATTAGATAACTTGGGTTCACACACTAATGGATACAGATCAACTAAAGGCAACTCACTCCTAGGATAGGGTGGAACATATGGGGAGATAAAAAGGAAGAATCTGCTTTAAGTCTTCAGTGTGATCTCCCAAGGAGACCACTCGCTATTCCAATAAAAACTGGACTTAATATGCAGGAGATACTCATTGTCTGATTGACCGAACCAGATGACAATTAAGATTCTATAATTCACAATTAAAAAAAAGCCCCAGCCCTTTATGTTAAAGGAGGTACCTTCCTAGAATCAAGTACCTGCAGAGTGTTTTTGGCCATACCACCAAGCATGTGGGATCCTACTTTCCTGAGCAGGGATCCAACCTGTGCCCCTTGCAATGAAGTGCAGAGTTTTAACCACTGAACTGCCAGGGATATCCCTGTGTTGTATTTTACCTGTGTTCTAGCTAACGAGTAAAGAAATGACATTAAACACACTCTTGGTTTTTCCTGTACTGTTAATCAAAGTCAGACCTTTTAGGAGAAAATTATTTTAAACTTTAAAGGTAAAATAAATAAAACACACACATACACACCTATGCACACAGTTGCTATTCACCTTAATATATACCTGAATCTTTTCCTCTCCCCCAAATCTCCCTGATCCTCACTAATCTTCTCTAGTCACTAACGTTCTCTTTATCTCATCTCTCTTAGAAAGTTGAAAATATCTGAATATGTTATATCGTTGACACTGTTAGCCCAGAAGCTTTACACACTGACATCTTGATGTGAGCTTTAAAAATACCATTTTATAGCAAGAGAGATAACATAAATAAAAAAATAAAGATTTTAACACCTTCCCAGGACACAACACAAATATTTATTTGCCTGCACCTTGGCCCAGAAAAAGAAAAGCTCATTTATCTGTACTAGATATTAATATATTGGCATGGGCTTCCCAGGTGGCTCTATGGTAAAGAATTCTCCTGCCAACCAGGAGACTCAGGTTTGTTTGATCCCTGAGTCGGGAAGATCCCCTGGAGAAGGAAATGGCAATCCACTCTAGTATTCTTGCCTGGGAAATCCATGGGATCACAAAGTGTCGGACACAACAGAGAGACTAAACAGCAACAAGATATTTCGGCTATGCATGAAAAGGCTGTTCCCCATCCTTCATCTGTTTTGTTGGGCACCATATCCCTCCTTCCATTACTGCCCAAACCATGGCCAGCTCTGGGTTGAGTCCTTCCAGATCTTATAAACAGAATACTTGCTTCCGGAGCTTCTGCACCACGGCCCCAGCTGAGAAGCTGCCGGCCCTGCCCACAGCACACAGCTCAACCCTCTGTTTGGCTCGTCCTTCCCAAAGACTAGAACAAATGTGGGGTGCTTTCAGATGAATCACCTGAAGTCTGAGTTAGGAATCCTAACATTTCTGTATTTCGTTTCCCCCCAAACACCGTAAGTTAAATCAAATGTTACTCATTAACAACTTTCTACAATATAACAGAGGAGGAGAAAAAACTTAAGACTATTTCTAGAAAAAAGAAATCTACCACGAAAGATGTTTATTTCAAGTCATTTGGGAGACTGTGTCATATAATTTTGTCTCATTGTAGAGCACTGAAAAAAATGTGTATATACATATATTCTTTGAGGAAAGGGACTATCATGTACCATTTACTGTATTTCAAACCCCACCCTTCCAAGTCTAGAATTTGTAAACACACTACTCAATCAGACCATACAATGAAGTCACCGGACAAAACTGAAAATGACTCTTAGGAGACTCTCTCATCCTCAAAGAATTAAAGCCACTTACTTTTTCTTAAGGAAATCACCTGTACAACTAACGCCAGGAAAAAGCACATTGGCTGAGCTCCCAATTACGCGATTCCTTTGTTTGCTGGTTTCATCTAAGTCCTCAGTTCCACCCTCGGATATTTTAGACAGCTTTCTCTTCAGAGAAGAAATCACACACACACAAAAAACCACAGATCCTAAAATGTTCCCCAGCTCAGGAAAGACCCTTCTGCTTTACCCTGTCTTCTGAGCGAAGCTGCTACAGGCATGGATAAAAAGGCGTCCTCCCCGTGATAAGCCAATTTCTCCTCCCCTTGGCAATTAGTCACTGAATAACCTCAGCCCACATCCAACCACAGACTACTGCACGGGTGACTCAGACCTCCGACAGCTGGTAACATGGAAAACACAGACCAACAAACCAACTCGGGGAGGCCTAGGTAAACTGGGTAATAGTGAAGGAAATATTAATACAAGACGGATCTTAGTGATGTAAAGAGGGTCACTAACACAAGCAAACCACCAGCCACCAACAAATGAAATCATCAGAAGACCCAACATGCTCATTTCCCCCAACTCTCAGACCAGTGTTCTGCTGGGGACCAGAGGGCTCCAGAGAAAACCCAGGTACCCCAGGTCCATTCGGCCGCCGGACTTTTGATGTCCCTGAAGCCGAAACAAATGTGAGCCTTTTCCCCTGGTTGATAACACCGCAGGGTAAACAAGGAAGGTGACAGAGGAGGCTGTCTATTAATTAACCAGGCTGTTTTACCGAGCTGAACTTTGAGAATCAGGCCGAGGCAGCACCAGGCAAGCAAGTGCAATCATTCTAGAAAACACACCTGAAATGAGACGGGATGAGAGAGAGGGCCAGCCAAGGCTGAGCAAAGAAGGTATTCGAGAGAGGGAACCGGAGCCCTTCTGCCCCACCCTCAACAAGACGGGGGAGGAGGAGGCCAGGGCGGTCTCCGGAGACCCTTGTGGGCGACTGCTGTCAACACAGCTCTCTTGGTCCAGGGGAACAGGCACTAGGAGGTCTGTGTTCCCAGCAAGAAGTGGCTTGTGCTGCTCTCAGAGGAGACAGGTATGAACGCATTACCGACAAAAGGATAGAGAGAAGAAGCATTTCCTTAGCTCCCAGGTAGGCTACGTTTAATCACCATCATGCTTCCTGAGCCCTCGGGGGCTGAATGGAGTAGAAGGCTATTCAAGTGGGAATCCAGTGACAAATAACTCAAAAAGCTGGGCTGGAGGCCACGCAGACCTCATGCCACACCCCACAACCATGCTCTGGGCAGCCCCTGCATTTTTCAAACATTTTAAGGCCTCCAGAGGTTGGTCTTGCTGACCAAAAGAATTTCGTGACGTCTCCAAAGTTCAAATCCAGTCAGCGTCGCAAGCTTGCTAAAAAAACTGTTTACAGCCATCAGAAAGCTCTGTGGTCATGAAAAGAGGGAAAACGCGGCGCCCATGACATAGCTTCCCTCCTAAGATGTCTCATTCGAAACAATATTTGGATGAAGTGGTTGTAACAGAGGCCACCTAAGAGGTTGGGGAAGAGGAGACGGAACATGGAAAGCCTTGTTTTGATTTTTAATCTAATCGGCGAGAGTTTGTTATTTCTCACCAGAGTGTGGAAAGCACAGTCTCGGCCCCTGACGCATCTGGTATACATTTGGCAGGTTTCGTTCCCTCCATCAAACGCGTGCATTCCAGGAAAGGGGGTGGAGGCGTTGGCCTCTCTGGTCTGATGAAGACATGGTTCCATCCCTACTGTCTCCCCAAAGCCCCTGTTTTAGGGCATAAGATGTCCTAAACAGCACCATCCTTGTAAGAACTGACTTGATCTTTATTTTTACGATGTTTTTGATGTGGACCATTTTAAACTCTGTATTGAATTTGTTACAATATTCCTTCTGTTTTATGTTCCGGGTTTTTTGGTGGTGAGGCGTGCGGGATCTTAGCTCCCCGACCAGGGATTGAACCCGCACCCCCAGGACTGGAAGGCAAAGTCTTAACCAGTGGAGACCAAGGAAGTCCCCTACCTGCTCTTTCTATGGGCAGGACTGTTTGTCAGGTGAATGAATGTGAAATGTCTGGGTTCTGCCACGCCCCTACCCCCAGGACACAGAAGCACTGAGCTGTCACTGCTATTGGCTACAGGAACCCCCCAAGCTCAGCACAGGGGCTCATGTCTGCTGCTTTAGAGGCAGGTGACTTCTGTGGACCTGGCTACCTTGGGAGTCAGTGAGTGCAAGGTGAGAGACGGTCCTGGTCTCTTCTTGCAAGTTCACAGCAATCTCCTCTCACTTTCAAAATGCCTCTGGGCGCCGCCTGGGCAGGACAGGCACAGCTTTGTCAGGACTAGAGCAGTCATCCATCGTCAGGAGTTTGAAAGCTGGCTCCATCCTGCAGTGAATCAGGATGAGTGAAATGCTGTCTAGTAAGGCTTCAGCACCCAGCTCACCCAAGAGAAAGGGGAGTGCAGTAACTCAGAGAGGGCTGGGGGATCAGGCAGGCGAATTTCCTGCACAGGATTATCGTACCAGAGAACTCGGCTTCACCTGGGTGGTGCATGTCCTCCAGAAAACGTCTCCTACGGGACAACTTCGCACGGAGTTTGGTTCACTCTGGGGAGAACACAAGCACCAACATCGCACAATCTGGTTTAATTATTTTGCCAGGTTCTCAGCTGCCTACCTTGGGATGCCACAGCCTCTGTGAACCTGCTCTTGCCAGCAGTGTGTTCAGTATCCTGCTACTCATTCCCTCTGTTCCTTTCACTGACTGGCACTTTGCAAAGTGGAAGCAATTTATTTCTAGTGAGTATTAAGAAAAGACAGGCTAATAAACACTCAGCATTACCTCAACAGGAAATACTTTTTTATGCTCTGGTTAAGGTCAACGGTCTTGTGAAATGTATTCCTATCTCCCCTTTCGCTTTTGCTGCTTTATTGGCTTTTTAAAAAATTACATATGCTAAGAGAAAATCTAAACTGGGCTTATAAACTTGAAGATGCTATTGGGAAGGGAAGTGAATTTGCCGCTGGAAAAGTTTCAAGTTCATCTTGCTTACACTGTTAAAATTGGAAAGAGGGTCCTTTGGAAGGTCTATTAATGTCTATTCATGTTTCATTCGGTCATAAGTGGAATGTCTCCCAGACACGAGACAGACAGACTGTTGCCAAAATTATTTAATTCTCAGGGAAGAGATGGTTAGCTTCTGGCTATATTTAAGATGAGTGCTATTCCCACAAATATTTTGACACACACAACTCCGCTGAGCTCCCCTGTACCAGACCCGCCGGCTGACTTAACACTGTGCCCAGTGGTGACTCAAGATCTCGGCAGGGAAACGGGTAACAAGTAACATGAAATAAATAATGTAACTTCCAAGCCACAATCAGTCACTGTGTGGAGTGCAGCACAGATAAAAGAAAACTATCCTTCTCTCACCAACACTCAGTCTTCTGTTGGGATGCTCCTGTATGATCCAGGCCAAGGACAAGCTCCGGTTATATCTAAAATAGTTACGGTTTGTAAAAGGATATTTTCTTGCTACCACTTGCAACAGATGGTACAAAGAACTCCTCATTATTTATCGCCATCTCTGCACATCCACCCATTTCCTGGACGGATGCTGTCTTTTATACATAACTCCCTTCTGGTACTTCTAGATAAGTCATCTCCATCTACCCCCCCCCCCAACACAAATACAAATGTTCAGTGCCTTAGATTTTGTTTTTCTTTGTAGGACAGTTCTCCAAACTCCCATTTAATTGGTCAACATACATCCTGCAACAGATCATATATTGTTTTGTTTATTTACAATGTTTCTTATTCTACAAAGGACTTTGCTTCTGGGGGGTGTGCCACACCATGTAGCATGCAGGACCTTGTTCTACAACCAGGGACTGAATTCATGCCCTTGTGATGGAAGTGCAGAGTCTTAACCACTGGACTGCCACACAAGTTCCCACAAAGGATTTTAGATGGCTGTGCGTGCACACACACACACACACACACACACACATCCCATAATCATCATCCTTTGATTTGCAGTTTAGACAGTGTTTTCAATGATGATTTTATTTCATGACCCTCAGAATGCAGTGATATACATGTTTTAGGTCCAGTGTCGCTCTCCCCATGTGAATGGCAAGAAAATGGAAATGATCGAAGTATGAGGAGATAAGGACCCTGCCCACCTTCTCATAGTACTAAGTAGTGAGTGAGTGTGAAAGTCACTCAGTCGTGTCTGACTCTTTGCAACCCCATGGACTGCACAGTCTGAGGAGTTCTCTAGGCCAGAATACTGGAGTGGGTAGCCGTTCTCTTCTCCAGGGGATCTTCCCAACCCAGATATTGAACCCAGGTCTCCCTCATTGCAGGCAAATTCTTCATCAGCTGAGTCACTAGGGAAGCCCAGTAAGTAGTGGAGCAGCAAGAATCCCCCTCTTGGGACTTCCCCAGTGGTTCACTGGTTAAGACTCTGTGCTCCCAGTGCATGGGAAAACGGGTTCAATCCTTGGTCAAGGAACTAAGATCCCTCAAAAGAAACCATCTTCAGCCTCAGCACTGTTACTACTTCTTTCTCTGTGTAAGTGTGAAGTTGCATGTCCTTCAGCTCGCTGAGCAACTCTGTGAGGCTGATGCTCCCAAGGTCTTCCCTGCATGATTGCTGAGGGTTTATACACTTGAGTTTTGACCTTGAGTAGGCAGTCTGGTAAACTCTGTTTGAGGAAATACCTCATTTGTTCCACTTCCGGGTCCAGATTTTCACAGCAAAGGAAAAGAGTAACAGAACATCTCAGTGGTTTAGGATCTAACTACCCAGGTACTCATTAAGTTTTATCTTCCTGCCTCAAAATGTGTTATATAATTATACATCACATTTAACTAATATCCAGGTGAGCCAGTGGTAAAAAATTCACCTGCCAGTGTAGGAGATGAAAGAGACTCAAGTTCATTTCCTAGGTTGGGAAGATCCTCTGGAGAAGGAAATGGCAAGCCACTCCAGTAGTCTTGCCTGGAAAATTCCTTGGACAGAAGAGCCTGGCGGGCTACAATCTATGGCGTCTCGAAGAGTTGGATTCGAATGAGTGACTGAGCACACACACACACACACATATTAGTACACATTATGCTTATATATAACATGCTTACATATATTTACATATTATATGAAAAGTGAAAGCAAAAGTCCTCAGTTTTGTGGTAAAGAACCTTCTTGCCAATGCATGAGACAGAAGAGATACAGGTTCGATTCCTAGGTTGGGAAGATCCCCTGGAGGAGGGCATGGCAACCCACTCCAGTGTTCTTGCCTGGAGAATCCCATGGACAGAGGAACCTGTTGGGCTACAGTCCATAAGGTCGCAAAGAGTCCGACACAACTGAAGTGACTCAGCTTGCACACATGTTATGTATATGTATACACACATACATGTCTTCGCTAGTCAAAGACACCAGATTGCTTATGGGATAAAAGATCCAGACCTCATCTGATTAACATTCTTTACCACTATGACCCCGATCCCTCTACTGGGTGACATTCCTGGGATGATATTTCTCAGAGACGTGTTCCACCTCTGCCCCTGTGCCCTGCTTAACTTTCATTTGGGAAATGGGTCAAGGTGATTAGGTTGTAAATGAAAAAAAAAAAAAAAAGCTGATTCAATACCATATAGCTTTAGGATGCTCACAACAATGCAAGAATTAAAAAAAATATTTTAGTTTGATGATAAAACATATCCTTACTGTACCCAAACCTACACAGCAAACTGACAATGATCTAAATACATAGAATTTTATGCTTCACAGCTACAGCTTAAAGGGTAGATATTCTTTAGAGACTGCCGGGGAAAATGCTGGTAAACAAACTAATGAATGGATGATACCGAGTTGGAAAACAAATGGTCTTTCATTCTTGGTTTGCCCTCTCACATAGCTACTCAAAGTGAGGTCAATCTCTTTCTCAGGGCTTTCAACAGCCCCAGCTTCTTCTTTTTTTTGGCCAGGCAGCATGGTATGTTGGATCTTAGTTCCTCAACCAGGGTTCGAACCTCTGTCCACTGCTATGGAAGCAGGGAGTTCTTAACCACTGGACCACCAGGGATGAGGAGTTCTTAACATCTTAGCTTCTTAACACCAAGAGCTCCCTGGTAGATTTAACCACATCAGGCCTGTTTCCTGTCTCCCATCTTTCCTAACAACTTTTCTGGAATCAATTCTGTGCCCCTGGGCTGTAGCCATGGCCCTTCTCTTGGAATCATCCCACTGCCTGCATCCTGCTTTGTTTTGCATTGATCGCAGAAGGACATGTGCTGGTTCTATTACTAAGTGCCAGAACCAACAACACAATACAAGATGAGCGCTGTCAGCAGAGTCAGTCTTCAAGGGAATTTTATGGATGGCTTCCAGTGAAAGGTGTTTTAGTCTTGCCATTATTTTGACCCTCAGTTCACTGAACAGTATTAGCCAGAGCGTCAAAAGAAGAAAGGGCTGTGTGAGTGAAGAGACCCAGAGGACAACACTGAAGGACAATAATTCAACAAATCCACCAACTTCAATTTTTAACCTCAAAATAAACATGAAAAAACAATGATGGCGATCCAGATCAAAACAGCCCCTGTGCCAAATTTTTCCCAGGTTCACGAGAGCCACTTGCTTTTCTCGTAACAGCAAGTTTTTTTCAGGCTTATTTATTTTTAATTGAAGGATAATTGATGTCCAATATTGTGTTGGTTTCTGCCACACATCAACATGGATCAGCCACAGGTATACATATGTCCCCTCCCTCTTGATCCCCCCTCCCACCTTCGCCCCATCCCACCCTTCGAGGTTGTCACAGAGCTCCGATTTGAGTTCCCCGAGTCTTAGAGCACATTCCCACCGGCTATCTATTTTACATATGGTGTATATGTTTCCATGCTACTCTCTCCATTCGTCCCACCCTCTTCTTCCCTCGCTGTGTCCACAAGGCGATAGCAACTCTTGAAACTACAAGAAGTTCCATAGGATGAACTTATGGTTACCGGGGGAAAGGAATAGTTAGGGAGTCTGAGATCGGTATGTACACACTGCTGTCTTTAAAATGGATAACCAACAAGGTCCTACTGTATAGCACAGGGAACTCTGCTCCGTCTTATGTGGCAGCCTGGATGGGAGAGCAGTTTGGGGGAGAATGGATACATGTATGTGTATGCCTGAGTCACTCTGCTGTCCACTTCAAAGTATCACCACATTGTTAAATCGACTGTACTCTAATATAAAATAAAACGTTAAAAAAAAAAAAGAAACCAAACAATCCAATGTGTGAACGGGCAAAGGAAACAGATTATTTTTTCCAAAAAGACATGCAGATAGCCCATAGGAATACGAAAATGTACTCAACATGACTAATCATCAGTCAATGCAAGTCAAAACCCACAGTAAATATTATCTCATACCTGTTAGAATGGCTATTACCAAAAAGACAAGAGAAAATAAGCACTGGTGAGGATGTGGACAAAAGAGCACACTTCTGAATTGCTGGTAGGGATATGATTTCATATATTCATATGTATATAATTTCATATATACATATACATTATACAGATAATAATATAATGGTTTCTATAAATATGTAAATAAAAATTAAATTATAGGGCTTCCCAGGTGGCACTAGTTATAAAGAACCCGCCTGCCACTGCAGGAGATGTAAGAGACACGGGTTCAATCCCTGGGTGGGGAAGGTCCCCTGGAGAAGGGCATAGCAACCCACTCCAGTATTCTTGCCTGGAGAATCCCATGGACAGAGGAGCCTGGTGGGCTATAGTCCTTAGGATCACAAAGAATCCAACATGACTGAAGTGTCTTAGCCCACATATAGCACACCCAAAGAAGTTCCATGGGTATCCCAGGTATACTGAACATGTGAACTGGGAATGTATGACTGAGAATAGATGCCATATGTTATGGAACTATATAGATGCACAAACTTTCCCAGTTCTCATTAATTATGAAAGAACCAAAAGGTTCCAGGTTTATAAATTACATGAATATACCTTTAACACCCATCTGTTTTCAAAGGGTTTGGTTGGAGTCTGTGACAGCAAATGAGAAGCATCTGCTCCTCTGGACCAGGTCAATGGCCCCGATTGCCCCCATCCAGGCGTGTCTCAGCAGTTAATGCAGTATGTGGAAGAGGAACACCAAACTGGGCATCACAGAACCTGCCTTCTGATCCAGGCAGGTTTGGCTCTTAATCCGTAAGCAAGAAGTCTGACCTCTTGGGTCTCTAAGGCCCATCCCAACTACAACATTCTGTGGGTCCATGAAGTATTTTTTAAAATTTTTATTTACTTTTGACTGTACTGAGTCTTCACTGCTGCCTGGGCTTTTCTCTAGTTGCAGCGAGTGGGGGTTACTCTCTAGTTGCAGCGCATGGGCTTCTCATCGCGGTGGCTTCTCATGTTGCACAGCACGCGCTCTAGCGCAGTCGGGTTTCAGAAGCTGTGGCTCCCGGGCTCCAGAGCGTGGGTTCAGTAGTTGTGGCACGCAGGCTTAGTTGCCCCACAGCACATGGGATCTTTCCAGGACAGAGATTGAACCCTTGTCTCCTGCGTTGGCAGGCAGATTCTTTACCACTGACCCACCAGGGAAGCTCAGTCCATGAAATATTTATTGAGTGGTCACCAGGTATGCAAAGCCCAAGGCTGAGGGTGAGGAAGGGAAAAGAACCTTTAAGCCACACAATTTGTTCCTCTTAAGAGGAAAGAAGATGAAGCATGTATCTGAGTAATAAAAATAAGACAAAAGCTGGACTTCCTTGGCGGTCCAGTGGCTAAAACTCTGTGGTGCCAAGACAGGGGGCCTGGGTTTGATCCCTGGTCAGGGAACTAGATCCCATTTCCCACGACTAAGAGCTTGCACGCTACACCTAAGAGTTCACATGCTGTAGCTAGAGATCCAGCCTGCAGCAACTAAGACCCAACACAGCCAAATAAACGAATACAGTTGTTTTTTTTTTTTTAAGACAAAAGCAAGAATAACTTTGGCAAGTTTCAAATAAGTGCAACAGACAAACCCTCTGGAATTTATAGATGAATAAGATTTTCCTGCCTGGGATAGTTGAAGAATACTTCTCTGAAGAGGTGAGATTTAAGTGAGTCCATAAATGATAAGAAGAATTTCAGTAGGGAAGAAAGAGTTTCCTTCCTTAGGAATTTTCGGGCAGGAAGTAAGGCATGGTCACAGACCAGAGGAGGGAAGTGCCAAGTGCTGGGGAGCGGACGACCTCTGACCCAGCCAGCAAATTATCCTCGGGCAGTGGTTCTGCAAGCTGACATCATTTAACAGCATCAGAATCACCCAGGGGGCTTGATGAAACACAGGCTAATGGGCTCCATTTCCTGAGTGTCTGATTTAGCAGGACTTGGGTGGGCCTGAGAATCTGCCATTTTGATAAGTCCCCAGATGATGCTGACTGCTGGTCCAGGGACCACTCTTTGACAAAAACTGTTCTAAGGAGCAAATCGAAGAGGCAAGCTCCCATCAAAATCCCCATTCTATTGTGTGGCTGTTGTTTAGTTGCTGAGTTGTATCCGACTCTTTTGCGACCCCATGGACTGTAACCCGCCAAGCTTCTCCGTCCATGGGATTTTCCAGGCAAGAATACTGGAGTGGGTTGCCATTTCCTCCTCCAGGGGATCTTTCTGACCCAGGGATTGAACTTGAGTCTCCTGCATTGGCAGGCGGATTCTTTGCCACTGAGCCACTTGGGAAGCCCTCCATTCTCTTGTGGGCTTGGCTAAATCCTCATTCAGAAAGCTGACCTCACTCAACTTCGTGTGACAATCGTAAGTGTTTCTCCATCTGTAAATATTTGCAATTAAATCTGCCAGGAAAAGATGGATATAGGGAAAGGAAACATTTTTGGAGACTTCTTATTTACCAGATGCTTTCCAAAATTCCCATTTAATTCCCAGCACATTTCCATCAGAAAAAGGATAAAATCCCCATTTGACAGATGAAGGAATGGGGGCCACAAAGTCAATATACCAGAGCCAGAACAATCTCCAACTCTCGGGTTAAGAAATCAGTGTAGAGACCTGACCTTCTCTGAGGATTCTTCAAAGAAAGGTACTTGAAGCACTGTTCAAGAATCACTAGGATCAGTATTACTCCCGTCCAAAATCAGTCCCAGAAATACCTGAATGAAGTCATTTGGATTGAATATTGCAAGAGACACAAGAGGAGAGTAACAGAGATCAGACCGCAATACTGTTATCTACAAACGTGGGGGAAAACCACCTTCCAAATGATGACTCCAGGGCATCCAAGAGCCCCACACGAGTGCTCCATTTCAAAGGAATACCTTTATGTTTTCAGTTCAAATATCAAGCCAGCCAGCCAGCCAGCGGACAAGGCTCAGAAATCTGAGATGGTCAGCAAAACCACTGCCTCTCCTTATTTGGATAAATAACAGCCTCAAAGACAACCAGTTTGGGAGTCGAGCATACCCTGAGGCTGGGCTTGGCATGCTTTCCACCCACGCCCTGCCAGGCCTCACCCAGCACGGACAGTCCCGGCTCCCTACCAGGTTCTGCCGAGGCCAGGAGCCTCCCCAGCAGTCACAAGATCTGCTTCTCTGCATCCCAGGGACACACTGCTGGGCCTCTGAGCATTCCTCCCCTTGAGTGATGCCCTGCATTCCTGACACGGGGTAACCTGGAGAAACCACACGGATAGATACCTGCTCAGGATGTAAGGAAATCACACACCACATGACCGCCACAGGTGGTCACACACCACGGGCCCACATCAGGCAAGAGGGAGCTCTGGTCTAGTTGTCCCCCCTTCTCCCCACCCCAAACATTGCCCCTGAAAGGAAAGAATCCTCTGTCACACAGGAGTTGAGGCAAGTGACAAAAACGCTTTGTCATCTCGGAGAACCTTCCCAAGTTCACGATGAGCAGCAAGAGGTTGCAACTCCCTTCAAAAAGAAACAGGCTCTAGGCTGACCCTAAAGAAGCTAGTTCATCTTCCCCCACTGCCCAAGCCAATCTCCAGCTTTTTTTTTCCCCCTCTTCTCCTTCTTTGTATTATCCTTTCTTTCACTTTTCTTCCTTTCTCGGAAAAGCAACATTGGGGCAAAATTTCTCCCACGGAGGACAGGAAGATATGTGTTGATAAACAGACAAAGGGAGTTTCTTAAAATCAGAAGATGTTTTTGGCTTGATTCTGAAAACCCTCAACTCTCAACAACTTCTTCAATGTGCTGAAACCTACAAATTAGTTTCCAAAGTCTTTTTTTTTTTTTTTAAAGATGCAGTCATCCTCCCTTTGATCAGTACTCTTCTCCACCATGATTCAGAGGGAAGGCAGTAGGGTGTGGTGGAGAGAGCCCTGGATTATGAATGAAGAGACGTGGTTTCTCTTCCTGAGGATCTCCTTGGGCTGTGGTCTCACAGCCCTGACTGTGGTCCTGCCACCGAGCTCTTCCGAGACCCTGGTTCTGCTGCAAATGGGTTTGGGAACAATTGTCGTTACCCTCCTGGTGCTGTGAACATCAAAAGAGCTAAATTATTCTTACTATGACTTTGCATGCAGAAGAGCGTGGTCATCGCGCAGTAGGATTAATATCATCAATGAACAGTGATAGGCTCACTCCATGAATCGGGAGCAAATCAAACAGATAAGCCCCACTGTAATATAGGCATAGAAGGGGGAAGAAAATGACACACTCTCTTCTTGAGAAACAAAAGCTCATTAAAGAAGGAAGATTCTGAACGTAGCCGATGCAAGAACAGAACACTATATTATTTTCCAGAGATCTCATCCTTGAGAAAAATCCAATTATATATGCTATCAACTCACCGTCAAGGAGGTGCTTTTCCTCGTTCCTATTCCCAAATGAATTGGCCATCCTGAATCAAGATCAGGCAATATAAGACTCCCCATCCACTTGATAGGGCTTCCTAAATGGCTCAGTGGTAAAGAATCCACCTGCCAACACAGGAGATGCAGGAGACATGGGTTCAATCCCTGGGTCAGGAAGACCCTCTGAGGAAGGGAACGGCAACCCACTCCAGTATTCCTGCCTGGAGAATTCCACGGACGGAGAGCCTGGTGAGCTACAGGTGCATGGGGTCGCAGAGAGTCAGACACAAGTGAGCGATTGAGTACACACACACACACACATCCACTTAATACTGGTTCAGCTAGTAGATTCATGTATTCAGTTCAGTCACTCAGTCGTGTCTGACTCTTTGCAACCCCAGGGACTGTAGCACGCCAGGCCTCCCCGTCCATCACCAACTCCCAGAACTTGCTCAAATTCATGTCCATCGAGTCGGTGATGCCATCCAACCATCTCATCTCTGTTGTCCCCTTCTCCTCCTGCCTTCAGTCTTTCCCAGTATCAGGGTTCATGTATTAATTATTTATAAATTCATGTATTAATTATTTATAAATTCACGTATTAATTATTTATAAAAATTGTGAGATGGCTGATGACGCACAGTTTTGTTTTGGATCTTGCTTCTTCCCTTCCTATCTTACCACTGGGGAGAACTCCTCTTTGGGAATGAAAAGAGAATGCATGTCATCACTTGCCTGCGCCTGGAACAAAAGTTTTGGTTGGTAAGGAGGAAGCTGAACCAAGTAGGTAAAGGCAAGATTTGGGATGCGCTCAAAATTTCAACTATACAGTCTGAGCCCCACATTTGTATTAAAAACACGAACCTGTGTGCTTTAGAATACTTCTGGATAGAAAAATATTTATCTTGCAGTACTGCTCAAAAATTTTTTGATTTTTTTTTTGTACAGCAATGTGCTGAGTTAATGCAAATGTCAAAATGTTTTGTTATTGGGCATACATGAAGAGGTGGCCTTGCATGTATATTCACTGTCTCTACATTTACAATATGAAAATACATTTGGGTAGTTTTCATATTATTAAGATGCACTGTGAATATGAGTACATATCTGTAGATAAAAATTCTCTGCCCAAATCTAAAATATCCAAATACCACATCTGACTCATTTTTTATGCTCTAGTCACAGAGTAATACCGGATAGAAACTTATTAGCATTTCACCAAGTTTCTTTGGATCATTGTTACGAATAATAAAAAATACAGAAACATTTTAAAACAACATATTTCAGTCTTCAAATGGTCAGATTAACATAATTATAGCCTGAGGTTGCCAACAGTGGCACATTTCTCATTTTCATGAGAATACAGAGGTTTTACCCTGGATCACAAGCTAACAGGCTCCTTGGTCTAAATATATACAGTAAAATCTGCAGCAAATTTCTGAAGCATTAAGATCTGAACCCTGGAGATATCTAGTGAGTAATTTGCACTGCAGTAGAGCAGATTTTTTGTTGTTGTTTTGTTTTGCAGTTACACAGCTGCTAGGAAATACATTTTTAGGTCCTATTTTCAAGGCAAGCAAAAATGATATCCAGTTTGTGGCTATGTACCCAGAATGTTCCCTGGGTCCCTCTGGCAAGGGAGTAGAGACCCACCTACAAAATGTTCCATTCAGTTGCCTTCCTCCTTGAAAGTGAAGACAAGGAAGTGAAGACAGTCCTAGACACTCATGTAGGTGAAGCATCAGACTTTGACTGTGACACTCAACACTTTTCCCGAGAAACACGCTTTGAAGTTTAAGCGCGCTATAGATCCGGTCCCCACTATGTCTCAATTACCGCATCACTGACATCGCTACCATTTCTCGTTTGGCTTTTCCTTTGGCAGCTCTTGCCACATATCAAGGGCAAACAAAAAGGAACAGGTTCAAAGAGTTCAATCAGAGCAAGGGCAAGCATGACCTTTGATTTCACAGGAAAAGGGAAAAAAAAAGAAATTAAGTGCATTTGCCGAGGGAAACACAGTCTTTGTATTTCGGGATACAGAGGGAGTTAGTGCCGCCTGAGCGAGGAGAAGCAGTCCTCCAGCTGAAGTGATACACCCAACCGTCACATCTTTTATCTGGACGGGTCTTAGATACATAAATCTGCTGAACAGTTCTGAATGGAACCGATTTTCTTTGGGGCCAAGTAACAAGATGCTGAAGGCCTCCAGGACTCAAACAAGAATTAGATTTTATTCTGACATCAAAACGGCGCATTGTTGTGAACTGTATCATGTTTAATGATGTTTTGCTCTGTCTCTTCCATAATTTGGGGCTTCATCTTAAAGCCCTGGTTTCTACACTTCGCTCAATTATAACAAAACTGTCACCATCTTGGCCACATTCTAATACTAACTATATTACTATCACTCATAATGCTTTTTTTTTTAATGTTTTAACCAATAACTTTCTAAATTAAAAAAAAATTATTTACTTATTTATTTTTGGCTTTGCTGAGTCTTCATTGCTTGCTCAGGCTCTCTCTAGTTACAGCGAGCAGGGGCTGTTCTCTAGTTGCGGTACGCGGGCTTCTCATTGCAGTGGTTTCGCTTCTTGCGGAGCACAGGTACACAGGCTTAGTTGTGGGATCTTTCTGGACCACGGGTTAAACCCCTGTCCCCTGCTGTCAGGCAGATTCTTCACCACGGGATCACCTGGGAAGTCCAATGCTTTTCTTGACATCAGTTTTAAATTGACTTTTTCTTTCTTTCTTAGTTGGGATGAACAATAATACTGATTAACTCTCAGGTTCCCTGTGCTACTTGTCTTTCCAACACGTGACACAACAACATAATACAATCATTAAAATGTAAGAATCTGTTTTCCTTTTTGCTATCGAAACTCACCAGTTCCAAGTGAAGAACAACTCTGAAAATATTCTCAGTAGGAAGACGTGAGAGTTTCCAGCTAGGTTACCGTAGGAGCCGTTGCTTCAGCAAAGAGGCTGACTTTTGCAAATAATGCTATAATATTACCCAACCCTTTTTAGCCAAGATTGCTTTATTCAAAGCATCTCATAATTTGAAGCAGCTGCTGTTTTTCAGTTGACTTGATGGCCTATTCTCCTTCAATAAAAATATTGGATAATCTAAATCTGGTTAGTTCAAAATCCATTTATTTTGGGGCCAGGCCCATGCATTTCCAATTAATGAGCTCTGGCCCCATGGCAGGGTTGTGTTGCTATCTGGACAGGAAGGGGAACCTGGCTACACTTAACTGCAACACAGATGGCCCAGGGAAGTCAGATATACAGTATTCTCCTACATCAACCAAGAGAACACACCTTGGTGGGTCCTGTGGGATGACAGCCAAGGCAGGGAGGCACTGGAGATGGAGAAAGAGCTGGTCTAAGGGACCAGCGCTTGGGGTCCAGCCCTGTTTTTGGTCAGTCACTTCTTAATTCTGTGATCTTTACCAAATCACTCCATCCATGCCAGGCCTCCAGAGTCTCGACTGACCAGGGTGGAGGGGGGGCGGATTATAAAAGATGATGTGCAAGACCTTCTTTCCACCTCTGAAACCCTATGATTCCAAGTCATCTGGGCCTATTTCTTGAAGTAACACCAATGACACAGATCAGATTGTATTTCCTCAGCCACCAAGCTGGAGTCACAGTTCAAGTGTCTCAGGAGCAGACGTATCGCTCCTGCAAATTACATGCAGACCCCATGGGAACAAAACAGGACAGAAAGGAAATGGCTTAGCACCGGGTGATTCGTAGCTTGAAGACACATTTTTTCCTCTTTAAAAAAATTAGTAAGTGCTTTTTCTCCTACAAATATATATATAAGTAACATGATTTATATAAAAGTAGTTATATAAAATACTGAGAATTTTAGAAAAAGTATAAAGGAAAGAATGGTCCCCAGAGACACACTACTATACATAAAATAGAAAAGCAACAAGAATTTACTGCGTAACACCAGGAACTATATTCAGTATCCTGTGATAACCTATCACGAAAAAGAATCTGAAAAAAAAGTATAACTGAATCACTGCTATATACCTGATATTACAATATTTATAACACTGTAAGTCAACTACACTTAAATTAAAAACAAGGAATGATAAAAGAGTGACCCACGGAAGCTCTCTACAAAGTAGGACCTTGGAATGAGGGAGCCTAAGCAATGTACTATGTAGTCTGGGCTTCCCTGTTGGGGACCCAGTGAGAAGACAGAAAAGCAAAACGTCAGGAAGGAGGCAACATGTGGATGCAAAGAATACCACCTGCAAAGGCCAGGACTTAAGCTTCCTGTCAGAGGCAATTTCCACTAACATCTGTATTTACAAGAGCCAAGCTGAGAGATACAGTTTGGATATCAAAGGGCAGAGGGTGTGGTGTAAACTTCTCCCCAGGAATGGCTAACAACCCAGCATGCCCCCCCACCCCAACCCCCGCTGAAGGAAAAGGAAGGTCCCGTTCCCACTGACTTTCCAATGTGTTGGTTGTTAGCCAGCCCTGGATCCTACGCAGCCATGGAAGCTGGAAGCAAGTGGCCTTGCTCCTGCAGCCCAAGTTCAGGGCTGGGATGAGCAGCTGCATCCCTGATGATACTGTTGGCTATAATTACTTCGCCTAGCGAATTACCAGGATATTTTTGCAGCCGAGTGGATGTCTCAATCTTCAGACGGTGGGGGGTTGAGGACAGCCACAGCCCGTGCCTCTGGGGTGGCTTGAACCCTCCACCTCTGACGTTCTGTAACTTTCTTCCTGTCCTTCTCCTAACAGCGCTGCCAGGAGTCTGGAAGTGCAGCAGGCAGGCACATGCAGGCCTGTCTCCATTCAAAGACACTTTCTCCCTTGAAAATTGGGCTCATGAATCAGCTCCTTGCTCTGTCCTGGGAAGATGGTTTTTCTGAGTGCCACAGCACATGAAGTGAAGGAGGAAGCAGGATGGAGGAGACGGTAGTTCATCCACAGTGCTTTTTTTTTTTTTAATTGGAGGATAATTGCTTTACAATATCGTGTTGGCCTCTGCCATACATCATGAATCAGCCTCAGGTATACATGTGTTCCCTCCCTCCTGAATCTCCTCTCACCTCCCACTCCATCCAGCCCTCCAGGCTGTCACAGAGCACTGGGCTGAGCTCCCGTGTCACACGGCCAACGCCCACTTGTTATCTACTTTACATATGGAAACGTGTGTTTCCATGTCACTCTCTCAATTTGTCCCACCCTCTCCTTCCCCCACTGTGTCCACAAATCTGTTCTCTGTCTCTGCCCTGCTTTTTGCTATCCCCACACTATCGGACACTATCAGACATTTACTGTTTTCTTTTCACTCCAAGTAAGTTGCAGCCAGGTCCCTGGATAAACAACCAGTCTGCTACTAGGTTTTGGATGTTACAGATGAAACCAAAAAAAAAAAAAAAAAAATCCAAAACATTTCTCTTGAAGCCAAGTAAGCATTGCTTATTTATAATTGCTATTTTCAAGATAAGTTATCGGTATCTGACTGCAGACTTGGAGTCTTAGCTACTGGTAAGGAAGGGAGTGCAGTGTAGGATTTAAAAACAAGGACTAGAAAGACAGTCAGCCTGGGCTCAGTCCCAGTTTTGATTCCAGCTAGTGTGTGACTTGTCACTTGATCTCTCTCAGCCTCAGTTTTCTTACCTTAAAATGGGTATAATAGTACCTATGCCTTGCGGTTATAATGACCAAATGAAATAATATATATTATTTAGACCACATTGGTTAACAACTTCTCATTCATATGAACTCATCTATAAATGGAGATAAACATATTCAGGCACACATGTACCTTTAAAAGGAAACAGACTGACTTAAAAAGACACTGATCTTATTAAATGTCTTTAAAAGAAATATATACAAAATATTGTGATTGAACTATTATTGCAAGGATAAGACAGAATAGTTATCTCAAGTACATACAATTTCTGCCACAGATTTTTTCCGGGTTTTTCCATTAAACCTCATATAACAGGGATAGATCTGTTATATAAAAATTGCAGACATTTTAAATGTTGTACATAAAGCTTAAATGGATATATCTCAAAGAATTTTTTAAAAACCAAGATAAAAAAGTCCTTTATATTTTAAAATGTAAGGTGATTTTCACAAGGAAAATACAACAGATAATGTTTTCCTTGAATACTGAAGGAAACATACTAACCTCCCCCTCTGCCCCCCAATTTGTACCACGCCTTCAAATTTTCAATTGTCTCAGAAACTGAATGCAAGTCAAATATCTTCGTGAAAACACTGAAAACTGTCACAAAACACATGCATCAATGAGATCTGTACAAGCAAACAACATCGACACTTGAAATCCTTTTCTAAATTATAAGGTTAAACAGAAAGATCACTAGATTAAACAGAGATTTATAGACTGGAGACAGCCCAATGTAACTTAAGTGGATTTTAAAAAACAGACCAACACCAATAACAAAGAAGTTTCCTTCTAAGCAGTGTGCAAGAAGTTAAAATAAAAACCTAGCATCTCAATTCCACATGGCATGGAACTTGAATACAGAAAAGTTGACTCATTTGGAGGTAAACGTGCTACAACAGGGACCCCAAATCCTGAAAACCCTATTTTGTTATAAAGATACAGTTCTTACCTTACATCTTTTACAAACTGTTCTCTTCTAGAAGAAACTTTCTAGACGTTCAGAGACCTTGAAACCACCCATCTCTCGAATGCTTCCAGCTCCGCCTGTCTTGATGGTAACTAAATGCAAGGCTTGGGTTTTTTTTGTTTTTTTTTTTTAACAGAAGGAAGCTTTTAGTCAAAATATGTGGTTTAAAGGAGCAGTATCCAGCCTTGTTAAAACTATTTCACGGACATTCAGAGGTTTTGTTTCTCCTCTATGAAAGTTAAATCTGAGTAGGAAGGCATTTTTCCTGTCCCGGAAATCAGCATAACTAAAAACCAATGCTGAGTTAACGAGAAATGTTTCTTCCATGTGTTCCGTCTGGCAGAAACGGCAAGCCATATCAAGGGAACACGTGATGTTTATAAATACAATATGGCTCGTGTTGTCATAACCTCTCAATGACAAAAAAAAAAAAAGAAAGAAAGAAAAAGCAGGCAGCCACACAGCAGGAAAGATGAGATCTGTATCATTTGGAAGCTGCCTGTCAGATATGCATATATTACTAGTTCTTGCACCTTAAAAAATAAAATAGAGCTGGAAGCAGTGAGGAAGGGAAAAAAAAATACCCTGCTCTGTAAAGCCACTGTACGAAAGCGTATAAATGATGAGTTGTGTTTGCCCAGCTAATAATTTCAATAAGAATAATTCCTTACCAACTGCAGCAGAAACATCTTTTCGCCTGTCAGAAAGACACATCATAAAAGGGACATAATGAGGTACATACCTGGTAAGCCAGTTCTATAGAGGTAAATCAACTACACTCTTTAGCAAATAAGAGAATGAAGGAAAGCTGGCACAAAGCTGGCAACAGATGTGAAAATTACAGACGTCTGTACCACTACTGATTACTGACTGTCTGATCTTCTACTACAGGGGACCCCAACCTCTAGGATCTAATGCCTGATGGTCTGAGGTGGAGCTGACGTAATAATAATAGAAATAAAGTGCACAGTAAATGTTACGCACTTGAATCATCTTGAACACTGCCCCCCACTCCCAAATCTCTCCAGGGCCATGGAAAAATTGTGTCTTCCACAAAACTGGTCCCTGGTGCCAAAAAGGTTGGGGACCACTGTTCTACTAGACTGGACGATCTCTGTAAGGCAGGTACCATACTTGGTCACTATTATATCTTCAAAATCTTATACAAGAGCCCAAATCACAGTCAAGATTCAATGCATGATGGTTGGGTGAGTGGGTCAGTGAAACTTCACAATCACTGGAAGTAGTTAACTGTTCCAAAATCATCACTCCTACTTTATAAGTCTGGAGGTATCTGAAATACTGATTACCCACTCAGTCTAAAAGCAAGATGTGTCCTGCTGAGTTAGAAATAACAGTAAACCAAGATCTGTCTTCTTTAATTCGTTATCCAGAGATTGGCTTACTTTCTACCATGGGTGAATTTTACTCTTGAAAATAAAATAAAGATCTGTGTGCATTTCTGACAACCAGTTAGTTTAATCTGACAAATCTGTTATTCTCATCCTAAATTATACAGTAATTAACTGCAATAAAATTATATTTATAGGATGAGTAATTTTGTTAGATGTTCTCAGTTCTCATTTTGGTCAGGAATTACTCCTGGGATAAACAGGGGAATGTGCTGTAAATCTCAAATGTTTACATGTGCACATCACTGTACTGGTTTTAGCAGAGAAGGCATTAACTGAAAGTGTGTGACAGGAAAAGTGCTGACATAAGCCCCTTTTCCATCCACGTGTTTAAGGAGAATTTCCTCAAAGCAGGACACGGTTGCAGGGAAACAGAGAGTGTGAAGATCAATGGAATAGGGGTTTGCTCCCACGAAGCGTGGAGTTTAGAAAAGAACTTCAGATGTGTACATCAGTAACTACAATGCAGACGGGAAAAGGTGAGGGTTCTCAGAGAGGGGAGAGACAGGTGAGGTTCGATGGAATCAGAGAAGGGACAGTGGTTAGTGAGGCTTGGATAAGAAAGGAGTCAGGAAAGGCATGATGAAGATAGTAGCTGTCGAGTTAGGTCTTCAAAGATGGACGGCAGAGAAAGGAGAATCCTTTCACACTGTTGGTGAGACTGTAAATTGGTGTAGTCAGTATGGAAAACAGTATGGAGATTCCTAAAATAACAGAACTACCATACGACCCAGCTATTCCACTTATGGATATTTATCTGAAGAACACAAGAATACTAATTGAAAAGATATTTGTACCCTCATATTCACTGCAACATTATTTACAATAGCCAATATATGGGAACAACCAAAGTGTCCATCAGTGGATGAATGGATGAAGATGTGAAATATATACATGCATATACATGTATACACACAATGGAATACTACTCAGCCATAAAAAAGAATGAAACCCTGCCACACGCAACAATGTGTATGGACTAGGAGGGTATTACACTAACTAAAATAAGTCAGAGAAAGACAAATACCATATGACCTTACTCATATGTGGAATCTAAACAAACAAAAACACCAAAGTTAATGAACAAAGAAAACAAAAAACAAAGCCACAGATATAGAAAAGAGATTGATGGTTACCAGAGGGAAAGTGGGTTGGGGGGAGGGTGGAATGAATGAAGAGGTCAACTGTAGGATAATGGATGGAGACTAGATGTGTGATGGTGACCACTCTGGAGTTTGTATATAGATACCACACACCTGAAACTTATATAATTAAAAAAATGAGTAGCACATGGGTCCTGATGATGAAGACAGTAGTGTGGGGAAGGACAGTAGGGACCACTGGAGGGATGAGGAGGCCAGTTTTGGAGCTGGTCTGTCTGCCTCTGAAACTAGCTCCATCTCTGATGTGCTGTGTGGCTTTGAGAAGGTTTCCTGACCTCTCTGATCCACATCTGAAACAGGGGGGTCATAAGAATTCCTCTCACATGGGGTTGTTCTGAACAAATGAGAGTGATTATGAGCACAATACTTCGCACGGTACCTGGCACAACGTGAGTCTTAGTTACCACTGCCATTATGTGAGTGAAGGGAACATAGGGCAGCTGGGTCAATGAAAGAATGAGAGAATGAAAGAAAATTAGCTAGGGGTGGTTTCCTAAACTTCCGTTTCTAAGGGGTTTTCTTGTCTTAGCCCAAATCCCAAGCCCTTCTTTTCAACCAGAGCACTGCCCTGTAGAAAAAAGGGCCTGAACTCTGTGGCAGGCCAACTTCACACAAACATACTAAATAATACATGTATTTTTTCTTTCTTTCTTTTCTTTTGTTTGGCCATGCCGAATGGTAAGTGGAATCTTAGTTCCCCAACCAAGGATCGAACCCATGCCCACTGCAATGGTAGTGTGGAGTCCCAATTACTGGACTGCCAGGGAATTCCCTTCTTTTTTCCAGGTGGGATACCCTTTTAGCCCAGTCAGACAAGAACAGAAGGGAGCATGTTCACTATAAAAGGAGGCCAGGAAACAGATGCATAATATACACACACAAGAGAATCAAGAAGTGAAACAAATATTTTAAAAAGATATTTCACGTGTTTTAAAATCTTGTTAAGAGCATCATTTCAAAACTTGCAAAACCTGAAGGGAAATGTCAAGGAAGGGAGGCTGTGGGCTAAGTAGAGTCATAACCGGGTTGAAATCCTATGTTTGACATATACCAGCTGTTTGGGCCTGGGAAAGACGTCACTGGCCTTAATTCTATCATCTATAAAAACTGAGTCAGTGTGAAGAGTTGTTGACTCATTTAAATAACATGTAAAGTATTTAATACATTGCCTTCTATGTGGATGCAGAATGGTCTCATATTGAGAAACACAATGGAACAGAATGAATACTACTTATATACCATGACTGATTTCACAAGGAAATTAAGAGTCTACTCAAATCACTACAATTTTGCTCCCCTCCCCAAAAGTCAAATTGGAATGTATGACAGAAAGAAGATGAAAGCTGGAAAATTAAAAATAGAGGCCAGGCACAAAGCCAGCACACACCAACCAACACACACGCCGTGAATGCCTGTACGCTGGCTGTGGGTGGGCCACAAATTTAATTCTAAGCCTTAGAGTAGCAACACAGAGGGAAAATGATCACTTACAAGATTCAAAGTGTCCATATGATAAAAATAAACCAGGAGAAGCACAACTATTTCTGGTGACGAGAACAGAGAGATATTTATACAGTGGATTCTCATTAATGACGGAAGATGAATAATACACCGTTTGTAGCACCATCATTATGGCACTCAACACATCGGCTTAACAAGCGTTTACACTTGCCACGGATGAGACACTAAGACTGGCTTTCGGAGGCCTACAAAAGCAACATGAACGGGCGTGTGCCTCTGGAGAACTTATATTCTTATGGGATGGGATGCGATGCACAAGCGTCTAAATGACTAAAACACCAGGAGAATGTATAACATGCCCCCCTAAAAGGAAATATTAAATCTGACAGAGAAGGCTTCACAGAGTAGGCAGTCTTTTATTCATCCTCTAAAAGCAAGTTTTGTTTTTAGCATTTTATTATGGATATTTCCACCAACCATAAAAATAAGTAGAGAAAATAACATAATGAACTCACAGCATCCAGCTCTGACATTTTTCAACATTTTACCAATTTTGTTTCATCAATTTCCACTTTTGGGGTTTGTTTTGCCAGAGCATTTTAAAGCAAACCCCAGCAGCTGTACCATTTTAGCCTGTAAAATACTTCAGTGGGTCTCGTTTTTAAAAACATAACCACCGAGTCATTATTATACCCAACAGAATTACCGGTTATCCGTTAATATCATCTGATTCCTAACACATGTTCAAACTTCCCAAACAGTTTCAAAGATGTGTTTTACATTTGGTTTGTCCCAGTCAGGATCCAAACGTGGTGCACACATGGCTTTTGGGTTGTTAGCGGACAGAAGAGACCTGGAAGAGTGGAAGAGTGTCTCCGCCCACCCTTTTATCACACTTGTCAACGGAACTGAGCTATTGTCCTGTAGTATGGTGGGTGGATGGATTTCGCAAGACATCATGGAGGGAGGGAGAGCGCATTGCAGAGACTCGGTGGAACTGAGGTGGCTCAGTTGGGACGGAGGTGATACGATGATCAGCCTCTGATATCCCCCCCCCCTTTTTTTTTGGCTGTGCCATGCCGCTTGTAGGGTCTTAGTTCCCTGACCAGGGATCGAAACTGTGACTCCTGCAATGTAGGTATGGAGTTGCAACCACCAGACTGCCAAGGAAATCCCAGCCTGTGCTAGTCTTTTGCACAATGGGAAGTCGGGAGGTGACTTGGGAAATAGCTGCTAGGTTGGAGTAAGAGTTGGGGAGACTGGCTAAAAGCTGTTGCATTACCAACTGAGAGAAAAATAGAGCATGCTGTCACTACAGCATCACAGCAGCGCTGCTAAGAGCCTGGGGTCTGCAGCCAAGCTGCCCGGATTCAGATCTCAACTCTGCACTCTCTCGCTGTGCGGCCTGGGGCAGACGTCTTCAACAGACTTAAGAACTGTTTTCTGAGCTATAAATACAAGGGCTTGTACCAATACCTGCCTCAAAATGGTGTCTTGAGGATTTAAATGAAATTATCCATGAACATGCTTCGTCAAAGGCACAAAAACATTAGCTACTGTGAGAGTCACGATGCGGGCCAGGGAAGCAGGGTGGTGTGTAAGAGGCCCTGCAGAGTGAGATGGATGGGTTCTGAGGACTGGTGGGATGATTTGAAAAACAGAAGTTGGGTCACTGATAACTCAACTTTTAAAATCTTTTCTCTCCCTCTCATTTAAATACACAGGCACCGCACTCATAGACACACCATCAGCAGTCATGGCTTCATTCACACACACAGGAAAACAAGCAGAAAAAGGTTTGTGGTGGAAAGAAAGATCAGGATTTATGTTTTCTTCTTTGACAGGATACACTAGAAAACATTGGAAGAATATCCATATGAAGACAACTGCTTGGGAGCTGAACATTGGTCTTACACTCTAGAGAAATGGCAGAGCTAGGGATAGAGTTTCAAGGGTCATCTACACTGACCTATTGGTTAAATCAGTAGTAACACAAAAATGACAAGTGGAAAGGTACAGATGAAAGAAAAAGAGCAATTAAAACACACACACACACACACACACACACACTCGTAAAGCCTGGCTAAAGGCCCTGCAGACCATGTAGAGGACAAGAGAAAAAAGAAGAGTTAGTGAAGGAGGCTGGGGTGTGTCTGCATGCATGCAAGGGATTCAGAGATGGCAGTGTAATGGAAACCAAGGTTTCTAAGGAGACTGCCCATCACTGTCAAATGCAGGGCTCAGACAGAAGAGGTCTGGGGGCAGTGACTGATTTCGGCATTTGAAATGTTATTTAAGATGCAGAGCCAATACTGGGGGATGTGTTCTCTATGCAAATGTGGAAACTGTCCAACATGCAAGTAAAAATTGAAGACATAGAGAAAGCAGAGAACTGACTGATCGCAGCAAAGAACCTCGGGAAGTAATCTCAAAGCACACATGAAGGTGGAAAAGGGACTTCCCTGTAGTCCAGTGGCTAGGACTCCTCACACCCAACTCAGGGGGCCGGGGTTAGAACCCTGGTCAGGGAACTAGATCCCACACGCCGCAACTAAGACCCAATACAGCCAATACATACACGAATAAGAAGAAAGTGGAAAAGCCCGAAAACTGCAAAAAAAACCCCACTAGGTTCAGTGAATGGGAAGTCCCTGGTTCCCTCTGAGAGTCATGGAATGGAATATCTCATCTTCTGAGTTGTACATGTGTGAATTACAAACTCGTGAGTACATATATAATTTTAGCAAAAGGGCCCATTCCATGTGATGAGCTCAGACCCTTGGGAACTGAATTATCAAAGCTACTATCTAAAGTGATGAAACAAAAGCCAGGCAATTCATTTAGAGCAGGGTGATTTGCACCCACATGTAAAGAATCAGGAGATGCTCAGTTCGAGCAGAGAACCACAAGTCTCCCTGGGTAGATTAGCTTCAAAAATGCTCAGTTCTGGAAGAAAAGAAAACTCTAAATTGAAAAGATACATGCATCCCATTGTTCACAGCAGCACTATTTACAATAGCCAAGACATGGAAGCAACCTAATTCAGTTCAGTTCAGTTGCTGTTGTGTCTGAAACTTTGCAACCTCATGGATTGTAGCACGCCAGGCCTCCCTGTCCATCACCACCTCCCAGAGCCTACTCAAACTCATGTCCGTTGAATCGGTGATGCCATCCAACCATCTCATCCTCTGTCGTTCCCTTCTCCTCCCACCTTCAATCTTTCCCAGCATCAGGGTCTTTTCCAACGAGTTGATTCTTTGTATCAGGTGGCCAAAGTATTGGAGTTTCAGCTTCAGTATCAGTCCTTCCAATGAATATTCAGGACTGATTTCCTTTAGGATGGACTAGCTGGATCTCCTTGCAGTCCAAGGGACTCTCAAGATTCTTCTCCAACAACACAATTCAAAAGCATCAATTCTTCGATGCTCAGTTTTCTTTATAGTCCAACTCTCACATCCATACATGACTACTGAAAAAAACCACAGCTTTGACTAGACGGACGTTTTTTGGCAAAGTAATGTCTCTGCTTTTTAATATTATGTCTAGATTGGTCATAGCTTTTCTTTCAAGGAGCAAGCATCTTTTAATTTCATGGCTGCAATCACCATCTGCAGTGATTTTGGAGCCCAAAAAAATAAAGCCTCTCACTGTTTCCATTGTTTCCCCATCTATCTGCCATGAAGCGATGGGACCAGATGCCATGATCTTAGTTTTCTGAATGTTGAGTTTTAAGCCAACTTTTTCACTCTCCTCTTTCAGTTTCATCAAGAGGCTCTTAAGTTCTTCGCTTTCTGCCATAAGGGTGGTGTCATCTGTATATCTGAGGTTATTGATATTTCTCCCGGCAATCTTGATTCCAGCTTGTACTTCATCCAGTCCAACATTTCTCATGATGTACTCTGCATAGAAGTTAAATAAGCAGGGTGACAATATACAGCCTTGACGTACTCCTTTCCTGATTTGGAACCAGTCTGTTGTTCCATGTCCAGTTCTCACTGTTGCTTCCTGACCTGAATACAGATTTCTCAGGAGGCAGGTCAGGTGGTCTGGTATTCCCATCTCTTGAAGAATTTTCCAGTTTGTTGTGATCCACACAGTCAAAGACTTTGGCATAGTCAGTAAAGTAAAAGTAGATGTTTTTCTGGAACTCTCTTGCTGTTTCAATGATCCAGCGGATGTTGGCAATTTGATCTCTGGATCCTCTGCCTTTTCTAAATCCAGCTTGGACATCTGGAAGTTCTCGGTTCATGTACTGTTGAAGCATGGCTTGGAGAATTTTGAGCATTACTTTACTAGCGTGTGAGATTAGTGCAATTGTGCAGTAGTTTGAGCATTCTTTGGGATTGCCTTTCTTTGGGATTGGAATGAAAACTGACCTTTTCCAGTCCTGTGGCCACTGCTGAGTTTTCCAGATTTGCTGGCATATTGAATGCAGCACTTTCACAGCATCATCTTTTAGGATTTGAAATAGCTCAACTGGAATTCCATCACCTCCACTAGCTTTGTTCGTAGTGATGCTTCCTAAGGCCCACTTGACTTCACACTCCAGGATGTCTGGCTCTAGGTGAGTGATCACACCATTGTGGTTATCTGGGTCATTAAGATCTTTTTTTGTATAGCTTCTCTATATATTCTTGCCACCCCGTTTTAATATCTTCTGCTTCTGTTAGGTCTATATCATTTCTGTCCTTTATTGTGCTCATCTTTCCATGAAATGTTCCCTTGGTATCTCTAATTTTCTTGAAGAGATCGCTAGTCTTTCCCATTCCATTGTTTTCCTCTATTTCTTTGCATTGATAGCTGAGGAAGTCCTTCTTATCTCTCCTCGCTATTCTTTGGAACTCTGCATTCAAATGGGTATATCTTTCCTTTTCTCCTTTACCTTTAGCTTCTCTTCTTTTCTCAGCTATTTGTAAGGTCTCGTCAGACAACCATTTTGCCTTTTTGCATTTATTTTTCTTGGGGAAGGTCTTCATCACTGCCTCCTGTACAATGTCATGAACCTCCATCCATAGTTCTTCAGGCACTCTGTCTATCAGATCTAATCCCTTGAATCTATTTCTCACTTCCACTGTATAATCATAAGGGATTTGATTTAGGTCATACCTGAATGGTCTAGTGGTTTTCCCTACTTTCTTCAATTTAAGTCTGAATTTGGCAATAAGGAGTTCATGATCTGAGTCACAGTCAGCTCCTAGTCTTGTTTTTGCTGACTGTATAGAGCTTCTCCATCTGAGGCTGCAAAGAATATCATTAATCTGATTTCGGTATTGACCATCTAGTGATGTCCATGTGTAGAGTCCTCTCTTGTGTTGTTGGAAGAGGGTGTTTGCAACCTAAGTGCCCATTAATACATGGCTGGCTTAAGAAGATGAAGGGGTTTTCAGGTGGCGTTAGTGGTAAAAAACCCACCTGCCAATGCAGGAGATGTAAGAGATGTGGGTTCGACGCCTGGGTTGGGAAGATCCCCTGGAGGAGGGCATAGCAATCCACTCCAGTATTGTAGCCTGGAGAATCCCAAGGACCGAGGAGCCTGGCAGGCTGTGGTCCATTGGGTCGCAAAGAGTTGGACATGACTGAAGTGACTCAGCACACAGCATATATAAGCGTGTATGTGTGTGTGTATATATATTTATGTGTATATATACACACACACATCATGAAATACTACTCATCCATGGAAAGAATGAAATACTCTCATTTCATCCATTTCAACATGGATGGACCTAGAGAATATTATACTTAGTGAAGTCAAGAGAAAGACAAATATTATGAGATATTACTGATATGTGGAATCTAAAAATAGCACAAGTGAATCTATATACAAAACAGAAACAGACCACAGGCATAGGAAAAACAAAAAACGTATGGTTACCAAGGGGAGAGAGAGAGAGGGACAAATTAGGAGTATGGGATTAACAGATACAAACTATTATACATAAAATAGATATTCAATAAGGATTTATGCTGTGTAGCACAGAGAACTATATTCAATATCTTTTTTTTTTATGTATAATGAGATTTTTGTTGTTAGTTGCTCAGTCATGTCCAACTCTTTTGTGACCCATGGACTATAGTCCATCAGACTCCTCCGTCCATGGGATTTTTCCAGGCAAGAATACTGAAGTGGGTTGCCATTTCCTTCTCCAGGGGATCTTCCCGACCCAGGGATCAAACCCAGGTCTCCCACATTGCAGGCAGGCTCTTTACCGTCTAAGCCACCAGGGAAGCCCCATATTCAGTATCTTATGATAGCCTACAATGGAATATAACCTGAAAGAATAACTGAATCACTTTCTGTACACCTGAAATTCACACAATATTGTATGTCAACTATCCCTCAATTAAAAAGATAAGTCAATTTTAAACATGCTCGGCTAGATGCTCAATGAAAAATACAGCACACGTCTTTCCCACTAAGCATCTATTCCACATACGCTCTGAGGTGCATGACCTTGGTCCCACCAATGTTTTCTGAGTCACGCATGCATACTGGTAACAAGTGGGAAGCTGAGGACTAGCTCAGGTTGCTGGGAGACTGGCGGATGGACCAACCACCTCAGGTGCGGGACTGCATTAACTGACTCAGGTGAGCAGTTGTCACCGAATTCCTCCCCTCGGCTTAGGCTAGAGCCGTGGATCCTTGCTCTGTTCTGGATTTCTCTTCTTTACCACGAGCAGTGGGCTCATGCAGCTGTGTTCCTAGCAGAGCTCAACAAAGCTTCCTTCCCTTTGATGGCAAGGCATCCAGCTTCGTCAGGAAGGATTAAGAATTCCAACCCCCAGAGCCAAAAGGTGAGGCTAAAGGGATTCCAGGTGTTTTAGCTCCTGGAATTCATGAATAGGGGCCAAGTTGCAAACTGCAGACATGACACCAAGTTAGGTTTTGTTTTGTGTGTGTGATCAAGTGTGGTTTACTCCAGAAATATAAGAATTTTTTTAAGTGTTAATTTTTAAAAATGGTTTTTCATTAATACCAGTTTATGACTCACCAAATTATGATACTGACAAACGAAAGAATATTGTTATATTTGCCAATCAGATAATTATTCCATGAGACTATACATTTTAAAAAATCCATTTTGACACAACAGAGAAAACTGAAAATTTTTCTGTACAGAATTTTTTTGAGTCCACTGGATGAGAACCAGCTTGCTGAACTGTGTCCACCCCTTCTTTGCCGAGTTGGTTTTAAAACTACGCTCTCTGTCTCATTTCTAAGTTGTCTTCACTGAAACCTGAACGCTTTTTCTGTGGGTTGGATGGTGAACATTTGTTTCTTCTCCTCTGGGGAGAACAGTTTGACTCTCTCCCAGAGAACAGCACTGTCTAAAGTAGGCTGTGGGCAACTTAGAAAGTGACCACAAGGGTCTCGTCTAAAAGTAAAAATAGAGAAACACCACTGAAACCCAGAGTCAAAGTTCTGAATCCTAGCAGGCTCTGTCCAGATGGTTAATATTTGATTTTCTCCGTGCTTTACTGCTGGTCCTTATGGAGGTTCCACATCTGCTTAAGAGTTAAAAACAGGTGTCCTTCCCAGCCATAAACAAGACTTTCAGAGGTAATTCTAGGGCCCCTGTGTGGGCTCCGTGTAACAAAAACACAACTTCGAACACTATGAAACCCTAGTCTGAAGGCTAGACATATCAAAAAATAAGGATCTCCAAGGAGCAAAGACTCTTAAGAATGTTGCTTTAGCAAGAGATGAATGAGGTCATGAAAAGCAAAGAGAAGCATCGTATTCGGCTCATACTTCGTGATGAGCATGACTCCATCTGTCTTCACATGGAGCTGGTTTACATGGAAAGTGTAACTGACTAAAAATAAAGTTCCAAATCCAAGCTTTTCTGCAGTAGCAGCTCAGCCTCCCCTTCAAATCACATGTCATTTCTGACATAAAAAAAGCAGCCGTGGAGAACAAGAGGACTCTTTCTCCAAAAGTGTGTAGGCTCCGATCCTACAACGTCATCACTCAGCTTGCAGTCCAGAGCCACATGGAGATTTCTCCCAGCACTCTCTATTGCACCTCCTGACCTCTTGGTCCTCAACTTACAGATCCTGTGTGGTGAGCAGAACAAAGACGTCTCCATCCAAGTCTCCAGAACCTGTGACTACACGGGAAAGGGGATGAAGGTGCCCAATCAGCTGAGCCTAACATAAGGAGATTATTCTGGAGAACTGGACCCAATGTAATCACAAGTGTCCCTAACAGTGGAAGAGAGAGGGTTGGAGGTGTGATGAGGGAAGCCATGTCAGAAAGATGCTACTTGCATGTGTTTAAAGATGGAGGGAGAAGGCTGCAAGCCAAGGAATGGGAGTGGCCTCCAGGAGCTGGGAAAAACGGGAGTTTCTGGAAAGGAATACCAATGATCCCTTAATTTTATCAGTTCACTGAAGTTATGTGGGACTTCTGACTTCTAGAACTGTAAGACAGTAAATCTGTGTCATTTTAAGCCAGTGAATATGTAATAATTTGGTACACCAGCAAAACACAACTAATACTCACTGTCAGGAAGCAGAGTCCTTCAAGAACCCTCCTGCAGTTCTAGGACAGGCAGTGCCTGGGTTTCTTTGGCAGTAAAACCTAATCATTAGTTTTTTTTTTTCTAGTTAAACTCCAGCATCCAGTGCTAATCCTTAGAAAGGATGATAGAAAATGTCAAGGCATGTTCTAAATTTGGGGGTGGGGGATGGGGTGGGGAGGTGGAGGTGCATCTGGAGAAGCGAATCTTTTTTTCCTGCTCATTTTTACTGCAGAGGAAGGTAGCATTAGCATTATTGTTAGAAATGCAATCCCATTCAAATGGACTTGCATTAGTGCGATTTTACAATCTGCCTTTTCAGGTTCCCTGTGCTTTATTCTTCAAAACATGCCTGTATGCTCTGAATATTTGGATAATCTTCTACGATGCTCTAAATCTAGAGAATTTTAGCTCACAAAACATGCAGATTTTTGTACTTTGCCCTTAACACCATGCAGGTGACATTTGATAATATTTAACACTATTTGCAGTTGTAACAGCAAACAGTCCTGAATTAGAAAGTGAAGAATTTATTCAATAATTAGAATTCTGGGACTTGGAATAGCTGATAGAAAGATATTAATAGATTCTACATGCAGTTGTGCACAGGTTTTGCTGTCATTGGTATGGCAGTTTTGCTTTAAATGGAGGGAAAAAATAGCAAGAGATCCTCCGAGTAAGATAATCTATTACCTTTCACGTACAGATCTTCAGGACCCCTTTGGAGTGAGGACATAACTAAATTCCATGCTTAGAGATGAAATAGGATGTGTCAAGCCACATCTCAACCCTCTTACTCCAAATAATGAGGGAATCTGACTTCTCTACCAAGAAACAATGCCATTAGACAAGAAGAGCAGTTAAGAACCCCCCATATCTGGTGTTTCAGTGTGATCACACCAGGACCACATGCCAGAGGAGGGATGATAGTTCGACCCATAGAATTAAAGTAAAAACAGAACAGGAACACTCACCCTCATGTCTCCGTTCACAGTTTTCGGTGTGTGGTTGAATGCGTGGGCAGGATCCTTGTTGTACACTTTGAGAAGGGATCTGTCCTGAATGTTCCTGGAATCAAAAACATCAATAACTATGGCAGATGAAAGGAGCCTTATTGTGGCCATTTCCTTCTCCTCTACTCATAAGAATCAGGTAAAAGATATCTTCCGACAGTCCAGCCACTGTGTGCAATCAACCAGACAAAAAGTTCTTTTACCGTAAAAATAGGCAAAGATAAATAAGGCAAAGGAAAAAAATGACTTCAGCTTTTCTTTCCTTTTTTTCCCCCTATTCCTCAGGAAAGTATTACTCTTTCTCCGTAGCTCTCCACCCATAAATATCGGGTAGCATAAACCTTCTTTCAAGATTCAGAGCAAGGAAAGCTAACACTTCATGAAACAATAAAGTTCCCATATTTACAATCTGTTCAAAGGGATTTGGTTAATATTTAAATATTTAATTGTTTACTTTGCCCAGACACCTGGTTTTCTGCTTATCTCATGAATGGATGCAAACGAAAAATGCTTTTTTCCTCCGAACACCTATAGCCAGGGAAAGAAAAAGGTATTTGCAGTCCAGAAAAAAAGTACCATAAAGATCAAAACTAGTATCTTTATGATTTTTTTCCCCTTCCATAATGGATTTTTAAAAGATATTGTTCCTCATACAAGTTGGATTCCAGAAAAAGCAGTGGGTAAATTCTTCCGCTGGTTTGTCTCTCCCTTGGAATCCAACACTTAGAAACTCTAGAGTCAATCAGACTGCAGCAAAGGACAGAACCACATTTCACTAACAACCTACCTTAAAATTATTTAAGAGCTTATGAATATCTACAACGTCCTTCGCCCTCCATCTTCAGTTTTCATCAGCAGAAGAGGCCCCCCCGGGCATGTTCAGCCCCGTCTACACTGCGATGCCTGCCAGGGCTGGCACGGTGAGCCTAGGGAATCTGGTGCAGGAAGACACATTCCTTTCCTCCAGGTGCAGCCACACGTATTGTGGGCCAATCGCAATCACTGGGATGATTGGCTTGTGTTTTTGTTTTCAATGAACTGGAGGATCCTTGGACTAGTCTTGCTTCCTTCCATCAAATATCTGTCAGTGTTTGCTTTTAAGCGGTGACTAGCCCCAGCTTGTACCATCGCTCCACATTTCAAGCAGCTCATTAGAAGTCTGCTTAAGGGGAGGAGTGTGGCCCTTGTTACTAGAAGAGACTCAGTGACTAGAACGGGAAGAGTTAGCAGAGGGAAAGGGTGTGGGGATTCATTGCAGGAACTCACCCTGTGGACGGGGGGTCAAATTCCCAAGTGACGATGTGAAGAAACTGAAAACCTTACTTAAGCCATGAGAAAAAAAAAAAATTCATGTGGTTCTGAAGGTATTTAAAACACAGGAGGTTGGTTTATGATTAATTTAGAAACATGTTCATCCAAGATGAACCAACAGAAAAGGCCCAGCTTGCGTTTGCCATGGCAACATTTACAACACAGAATTTCAACCTAAACTCTCGGTAGCATTTCCCCAAGGAAAATATGGACAACTCAACACCATGATGAAAGCTCCAAATGTTTAACAAATATACCCTCACTTCAAAAATACTGGCCATGAATGAAATTTGTCTCTGGGTTTAGGATATTAAAGCCAGTGTCTTCAGGTAAAATCTACAGGCTACATTTTTTTTTTTCCCTTGCTGGGAGAGGGAGCAGGCAAGGTTCTATTTAATGCTGATGGTGAAAGTTTATTCTACCATTCAAATAAAATATACTTGAGGGATTTTATGCAAAAAAAGCAAAGAATAATAATTCTTTGAAAGAACATACATGTTATCATCTTGCCTAAATAGTATATTCATCACCAAATAAAGACATTTAAATATTTTTAGGTCCACTTAAATATTTTTAGATCCATTTTCATATGTAAATCAAAACTCTGAAAAGTAAAATTATAGACAAATTTATAAACCAATGATGTTCCCCTTACACATTTTCAATGAGACTTTTTAAAAATCAGGCTATCAGTACCACAGCCTAAGAATCAACGAGAACATCACTTTTGCAGATAGAAACAAACTGAAACTATTAACATTTAATGCGATCACTTCTTTCAAGTGCTGCTTTGTTTCATCAACTGAATTTGCATTAAGAAGGACCATTTCAGTTTGGAAGTTTTGGGGGATCTTTTCCTCTTTGTCTTCCCTCCCATTTCTCTTTTTGTGACTACATCACAGTACCCCCAAAGAATGTGCAAAGAAAGTCTTAGTAGTCATACTTTGAGGCTTGGGAAAGAAACTCATGTCTAGGAAATCATGACTTGTACTATAAAAATTCTTGCATGAGCTGCAAGACAGTGGGATCCAACTGTTTACAATAATTTCATCAGCCTTGAACTCCACAATCAAAAGTGGCTTTGCGTAGTTTCATGTGTACTTATTATTACCCTTCCCCTCAATTTCTCGAACTGCAAAAATTCAAGAAGATGGTTTTAAAGCAGCACATAAACTACACGAGATTATCTTATTGCAAGTATCAGTTCAGTTCAGTCACTCAGTCATGTCCGACTCTCTGTGACCCCATGAACTGCAGAACGCCAGGCTTCCCTGTCCATCACCAACTCCCAGAGCTTACTCAAACTCATGTCCATCAAGTCAGTGATGCCATCCAGCCATCTCACCCTCTGTCATCCCCTTCTCCTCCCTCCTTCAATCTTTCCCAGCATCAGGGTCTTTTCCAATGATCAGTTCTTCATATCAGGTGGGCAAAGTATTAGAACTTTAGTATATTGGAGTATATACTGCAAATATACTCTCTAAATATTGCGTGATTACTTCATGGTTAAGTTCATGCTTTGTGCATTAAGGATATTTTTTGATGACAGCTTGATCAATAATTTATGTCAAAAAACAAACATGAATTTCCTGATACTCATGAATATTTAAACATATTTTAAAAAACAGAAAGGTTGGGCAAGAGACCTAACACCTATACCTTAGGGGCATGTGTCAAACGTTGAAAGCTCTAAATTACTCATACACCTTTGTACAAGCCTAAATATGTCATTTCTGATCACTGTTAGAAATTTATATGCACTAGAGGCATATTTTTAAAAAGTAGTTCTTATTAATTCCATGATGAAGAAACAGGACAGTCTGCTATCCCCACAAGGAAGGGACCCAGAGAAACCAACTTGGGGCCCAGATGAGTTGAGAGGAGAACATTCTGAGGGAATAAACAATTTCTGATCAAGAATGTGGACAGTCAGGTTTGGGGCTGGGCTTAGACATTAACTGGCTGCATGATCTTGAATAAGTCTTAACTCTTAAGCATCTGAGTTTCTGGTCCCATCAAATGAAAGGGCTGGATGAATCACTCAATCTTTTTCTCAGCTCTAAAATGTTTAACAGCTATACTAGCAACAGCTCATTTGGGTTGATTTCAGTCCTGTTTCTCAGGCTTGTTTGGCAAGAAGGGCTCAGATGGTCCCTTCTTTTCACGACACAACATTATTGGCATTGATAAAGTGCTTCCCTTTCTGTGCCACTGGCCACAGTAGGAATCCCTTTAGCCTCCTTTTAAAGTACATCTTATTGTATCAGGAGTGGACTTCCTGGTGGCTCAGATGGTAAAGAATCTGCCTGCCCTGCAAGAGACCCAGGTTTGATCCCTGGGTTTGGGAGGATCCCCTGGAGAAGAGAATGGCTACCCATTCCAATGTTCTTGCCTAGAAATTTCCATGGACAGAGCCCATGGAGTCACAAAGAGCTGGACAGACTAACACTTTCACTTTTCACTATTATACTAGGAGCCCTGGAGAAAGCTCACATGGAAAGTGGGATCCTTTAGCAAAGGCCAACTATTTAAAAAACAAGAAAAGGAGAAGGCTTCTTGGTCTCCTTTCTTGTGGACAATAGCATTGCGCCCACTGCTTTTATTCTAACTCATTCATGTAAATTATGGCCCAGTGGGATCATTACCTAAAATGTCCACAGGCTCCGTCTATGAGAATGAGAGCCCTTGAAAAGGAGTTGGTTAAGTTCCACCTGTAGGTATAACCTTCTACTCATATGATCTTCCTGGGCCATCGCTTCCCTAACTCTTACAATAAACAATGGACTGGCTCAACTTTTCCATTTTTTTCAGATGTAACCTGCAAACATCTGTGTGGGAGAAGTCTGTTCTCACCTCTGTAAACCAAACTTTGTCAATGAATTCTAGAAAACCAGATAGTGGATTCACACCTGGATAAGGTAAACCTGCTCATTAAGACAACAGCCGTGCTGTCTTCACTGGGACACGGAGAGATGGGGACTTGGTACCAATGGTCGGTGGAAGATGGTGGACACATGTGACGTCACCGCTTACCTGACATCATTTAGTTCGTAATAGACATTTCTGCTTTCATCTTTGATGTAAATGGCGACACTGGGCGACTCCAGCATTTTCATGGTGAGCTGCTGTGGGAAGGCACTTACGAAGAGAGCTCGGATCGTGTCTGCACTTGTAATTTCGTTCGGCATCCTGAGCTGCTTGGTTTCATCTCCGTACTGGAGATAAAGAACTCCTGCACACAAGATGGACACAGTTATCAGTCACAGCTCAAGACTCACACGACGCATAGCACAAGCTAAGCCACTTCCATCCTACCGCAGGCAGGAATGTTCCAGGTGCGCTTGCAAAAAAACCATGTCACAAGAGACGTAATCTTGGAATTTTCAAGAAGCGCACTCTCTGGTTATGATGTAAATACCTTATTCTTTAGAGTTAAGGCAGGTGTTACAGAGGCTCATTTTTAACTATTTTAAAAACCAAAGGACAAGAAGCTAACCCTTGGTGGCCTAAAGCAAAACACAGTATTTAATTCCCTTGAAAGGTGTATTTAGGAATCTGACCCCATTGGGTGAATTTTTTTCCCCACGTCTTTAATGAGGGACACAATCATGATAGCAACAGGCAAGTGACATAAAGTCTTTTTCTTTTAAGATTTGTTTTGAAGTGGACCTATTTTAAAGTCTTTATTGAATTTGTTACAATATTACTTCTGTTTTATGTGTTGGTTTTTTGTCCTCCAGGCATGTGGGATCTTAGCTTCTGAACCATGAATCAAACCCACACCCCCTGCATCAAAAGGTTAAGTCTTAACCACTGGACCACCAGGGGAATCCCTAGATTAAGTCTTTACAGTCCATCCAGAAATGTGCTGTAAGTGGAAATGCTACAATATTTCTGGGGCTTTACTACATATTGAATGTTTCTACCAAAAGAAAATATCTACATGAGTCTGGTGTCCTAATGTGTCAGAAAGAAAATGGAAAAATATCAGTTGCACCAACACAAGCACAGGATGATAGCATCTTAGAGTTCCAGGGGGCATGTGGCTCCTGTGAACCATGCCTCCCAGCCATCGTGCCCCTGTGGAGTGCAGTCCCCTCTTCCTGGAGTCTAGGCTTGGCCACGGGACTCACTTTGGTAAATGAGATGCTAGCAAGTGTGATGCAAAACGGCACATGCTTGCACATGAGAGCTTGTCTTCTTGTTGAGCATGTCTGTCTTGTCTGCATCCTTACAGAACCAAACTTCTGTGGACTCTAACTGAGCCACGCTGGGAGGCCACATGAAGAAAAAAGTGGGAGCCCTGACTGATGCCCCCCACCAGGCACCATTCTCCAGCCAGGACCACCGGCCAGTTATGTGGGTGTGCCACATTGAGGGGGGAACCCTTGGCCCCAGGAGAGCCCTGCCAGAACAGAAACAAGACCCTCCCTGGAAACCCTGCCCAAATGGCAGAATCACAAGCAAATACATAACTGTGGTTGTTCTTGGTCACTATGTTTAGGGTCACTTGTTATTCAAAGACAGGTGACTTGAGGAGGGGGATGGAAGATCTCCATGCTGAATCTGAATCCCACTTCCTGTGAGAATCTCCCGAGGCCCTCTACCAGTACCACTGGAGCAGTCGTTGGCAGGACAGACTCAAAAGAAAAAAGACTATGACTTATGGTTAAATACAACAGCTCATGCAACTGATTTATTTCTATCTCCTTCTGACATTCCATTCAGATGACGATGAAGAATTAAAAAAGCATAAATCAAAGAATTAAGGGGGTGAGAGAGGAAACAATAGCAGACCATAGAAAGCTGACACCTAGGTCTTCAGGCGCAGAACTCTGCGTAATTGCAGGGCTGGAGAAGCTCAGGAAATGAGGCACTAGATCCTCCTGAAGGTAGGAATGCAGAGTGCCTGGAAAGCATGAGGGCTGACTGAATTTTTTTAATGGTGCAGCACGCTTTCCCTGGGCGGCTTCCCTGGTGGCCCAGCGGTAAAGAATCCTCCTGCCAATGCAAGAGATGCGGGTTCAATCCCTGAGTCAGGAAGATACCCTGGAGAAGGAAATGGCAACCCACTCCAGTATTCTTGCCTGGGAAATGCCACGGACAGAAGAGCCTGGCGGGCTATAGTCCATGGGGTTGCAAAGAATCGGACATGACTTTGTGAGTCTACAACAATAGCAACAAGTTTCCCCATCTCCTTTGCATCCCATTCAGCCAAGCAACTCCACAAATCCACAGCAGAACCTGAATGAGGAGGAGCCAGTGGACTGGATTCTGGCTCACTAGACATAGGGGAAGGTGTGTGAGGTCCCCTCTGTCAGAGTTCTGGCAAAGGGCTGACATCTCTGTCAGGAAACTGGAGGAAGCCCTGGAGGAAAGCTGACTGTCCTCTGAGAGGACACCAACAGAGTTTTGAGCAAGGTAAGATTCTGATTCTGTCTGGTCACCCCATCATGAAGCAGCCCAGGCCACACACAAGAGCTTCCAGTGAGTACGACCATGCTTCGCTTATACATGAACAGACCAGCAAGTATTACCAGGCATTTCATAAAGCCTCTTTCATGTTAGAAACAAACAGAAACCAGAAACTCAGAAGCAATGAGACAGTCTGAGAAAGGGGGAACATTTGGAGAGCAACAGAGAGCCCTGGGAACCATGAGAACAGAAAGGACAAATTCAGGGGCGAAGACAAAGTTGACGAAATCTCAAAAAGGGCACCAAAATAGACTAAGGAGTGGGAAAAGGGTGAGAACCAATAAAAAAAGAGAGAATTACCTCAGAGCCTCTCAATTCCTCATAATGGGGACTTGGGTAAGGAGGTCAGAAAAAACCGAGCAGTTTCACAAAGGTATTATAAGAATTTTTTTTTGTCTCCCCAAACCGAAGACATGAGGTTGGAGACTGAACAGGTTCAGGAGGGAGGGACTTCCCAGGTGGTCCTGTGGTTAAGACTCGGAGCTTCTGATAAAGAGGGGCATGGGTTCGATTCCCGGTCAAGGAACTAAGATCCTGCATGCTGCAAGGCGTGACCAAAAAACAAACAAAAAAAAAGGTTCGTGAAATGCTAAAGACACTCAGAATTGGCACTGAGACATTCCAGATGGCAGGGGAAAAACAGAGGTTCCTACAAGTTCCCAGAGGGTGGGGAGGAAAGTCACAAAGGAAGAAGCGGGAGTTAGAAGGGCATTCGCTTTCTCAGCAGCAGCCCAGAAACCAAAGACAATGGAGAAATGGTCTCGAAAATCCGGGAGAAATATTTTCTATCTAGGTCTATATTTATCCAAACCATCAATCAGGTCTTTCATTCAAGTCAGCTTCCCAGCCATGCTTTCCCTCACCACCTTCTCCAAAATTTCAGCACCCTTTCTGCCTCTTATTTCATACCCCAACTCCTGCTTCATTTCTGTTCCTGAGAGTTTTTCACTATTTACTCTAACCTATATATTCACAATTACTAGTGTTTATTGTCAAAAATGGAAGCTTCATTGGGCTGGGGTTTTTTTTGTTGTTGTTAATTTTTGGCTGTGCTGGGTCTTCATTGCTGTGCCTGAGGTTTCTCTGGTTGAGGCAAGTGGGGGCTACAGTCTAGTTAAGGTAGGTAGGCTTCTCGTTGCGGTGGCTTCTCTAGTTTTGGAGCACGGACTCCGAGCACATGGGCTTCAGTAATTGAGGCACATAAGCTTAGTTGTTCCCTGGCACGTGGGATCTTCCCAGGAATGGAACCTGGGTACCTGGCATTGGCAGGTGGATTCTTCTCCACTGTACTAGGAGGGAAGTGCAGGATTTTTTTTTTTCTTAATAAAATAGAAGCTTCATGAGACTAGGTATTTTTTAGAAAATAATTCCTCTGGTCTCCTTTTTATTTGTTTGTTTACTTATTGGCCGTTCTGCACAACTTACAAGATCCTAGCTCCCTGACCAGGGATTGAACCTGCATCCTTGGCAATGAAAGTGCAGAATCCCAACCACTGGACCACCAGGGAAGTCCCACCAGGGATTTTTTTTTAAACTGCATTTTTAAAACAGGTTTTGGGGTTTTTTTTGGTCAAGCTGGGCAGCATGTGGGATGTTAGTTCCTCAACCAGGGATCGAACCTGGGCCCCCTGCATTGGAAGCACAGAGCCTTAACCACTGGGCCACCTGGGAAGTCCCAGGGATTCTTTCTAAGATGTTTTTTGTTGTTGTTGTTTGCCTTGGTATCCTTTGACTTGTGATACTACTTGTGATGTAGTAGGTTCTTAACATGTGTTTGTTGAATGAATGAATGGTTTATTAATATAGGTCATCCAAAAGGAATGTTCATTTTGGGATCTATTCGGGCTGTAAGAGCTTTTGCTACATGATTTAGGAATCTCATTCCTAATTTGGACACAAACGAGACCCACATTCTGAAGTGCCCATCTCCTTGATCAGAGTAGTCCTTTCATACAAGCATAAGCAGCTCACTCTCTCTTCTATATCACTGTTTCGATCCTCAGCTTCTTCAAGGAGTTAGTTTTCCAGAACTTCCACACTGCTACACATTTTGCAGAGTACAGAAAAAACCCTTTCAAGCCTGTCTGACCATAGATTGTGCAACGTTTCTGCCCCAAACAGGAGATGCGGTGACTCTCCATGTGATTGCTAATGTCATATCCGAAGGCCAGAACCATGTTTGAGGTCTGGGCCGCAACCATGCCTGGGCGGGGCCCCTGTTCAAGGACCACTCGTGGCCTTCCTACAGTCAGATATCACAGCCTCATTCCCCCCAGAAGGGCCTGGTTTTCATTCCCACATCTGCATTCTGTACGTGTGTGTGCTTGAAATAGAATTTGCAGGCTGCTCTGAGGGAAGAAAAAAAAAAAATTGGGCCTGAACTATGGTTACCTCAGGGTCTGGCTAGTGTGGCTGCCAGCTGGGTACACAAGTCCAGTTACAGATCATGAATATCTGGAGAAGATGGAAAAGATGCCTTTATGAACAGAGGAGAGCAGTCTTTTTACACTTGGTTCAGCCTGCCTTCTCAGTTCACGAAAGGTATTTAGAAACGCTTAAACTCAGAAGGAACTCTCTTAATCTATGGTGGCGTTTTGTTGGCACGGTGGTGGGATTCAGCATGCCCTGGCATTCTGCCCTCGCTCTGAGTGAGGGCTGGCTGCTCCAGATTTAGAGGAAGTCTGAAGGACTTTGGATGAGAAGTTCCCTTTTTATGAAGAAGGAAAGAGGACGAGGGAAATACATTTATTTATAGGATGTCTGCTCTGTGTCAGAAACAGTACCCATGTAATTTCACAGAATCAGCATCTCTGAAGAGATTGGTGTGATGCCCCCATTTCACAGAAAGGGAGAAGGAAGTTCGGAAGGTCCAGGTAGCTCGCCTCAAGTTACAGGTAGTAAAATGGCTTAACTAACTCATATATCCCATTTGGTCAAGCCACAAAAGTCACGATCTCTCCCTGGAAGCACACAGCCTCTGAAATTTTGCATTAAGCTACATCCATCTCCTCCAACTGTCCTCTTTGGACCATCATAGCTGTCCTCACACTTTTAGCCCGACCATCTGCTGGAAGATGTGGAAGCATGATGGGGGCAGCTTGGAAAAAAGATTCCTGTCTTGAAATCAACCAAAGTAAATGATGACACGTGGTTAGAAGTAATCCACGTGCTAGGGGGAGCGGAGGAAGGCCCAGAGCCCTGAAAGCAGGAGTGCTGAAAGGAACCCCACAGTATCTGCGGACCTTCTGAGAAACCTCAAGTGTTCTTCCATCTCAATGGCTCTGCAAAGGGAAAGTCCATTTGTCACCATCAGCTTTTGGTGACATGTTGTAAAAAATGAAACGCACTTGGCAGGTCATGTGGTATCACACATTGCTATAATCTTCTGAATCTCAGAATCCGTTCCAGAGTTTGGGATAGCTTCTAAAATGTTCTTTATCTTCATATAGGATGTAAGGGTTTGCACTGTGTGACCTCACTATGAACTGAATATTTGTGTTCCTCCAAAATGCATGTTAAAACCTTAATTCTTACTGTAGTGGTATGTGGAGGTGGTGCCTCCGGGAGGTGATTAGGTTATGAGGGTGCCCCCCCCTCATGGGAATAGCACCCCGTCATGGGAATAGCACCCTTAGAAGAAGAGACATGGGAGAGCTTCTTTTCTATCTCTGCTCTCTGGTTTGTGGGGATACAGTGAGATGATAGCAATCTGCAAACCAGGAAGTGGGTCCTCCCCAGTCACTGACCTTGAACTTTCCAGTCTCTGCAACAGTGGAAAATACATTGTTATTTAAGATACTCTGTCTTTGGTAATTTGTCACAGCACCCCAAATCAACTAAAACTGACCTCAACCTCCTCTTCTTGCCCATTAACCCCAAATCATGCTACATTCCTAGGGCATCACAGTTGTGTTGGAAATTCTGCTGCTCTGTGACTTTATCAAGCACGCCCACTCTCAACACTGGGCCATCCGCTTGGAGGACTTTCTCACCACTTCTTTGCTTGGCACACACTTTACCTCTGAGCCACTTTCCCAAACACTCCTCCAACACTTTTCCATTAACTATTTAAGAATGTTTCTCAAATACATCTTACTGAAATTGCAAGCATGGCTTTTAATTCTGCATTACAATTAGCTGTACTCATCAGAGGGTAATATATAGTAAAATATTAGGTGTATAGTAGCTGCTCAAACATCTTTTAGTTGAAATGAATTGAATTCTCCCTGTAACGTGGCCAACTTAATCTGATGTGTGCCTGCCTTCTGGAATGCCTTCTACAATTTCCCCTAAATAGCATTTTTCACAGCCAGATGATGGTGACAATTCCAAATGACCCAAATTCCTCAGTTTCTCCAAATTCAATTAAAGACTAAGCAAATCAATACGTGCACTGTAACTATGGCAAACGGATAATGCCTTAAAAATAAAAAGAGCTGTTAAGAGTACTTTCTGATGGAAAACTAACAGTTTTCAGTTTAATAAGAAAAAATATGATTATTAAAATAAAGATAGCCTCATGAAATTAGCAAAAAATTTTTTTATTTTGGCTACTTTGGGTCTTAGCTGCATCAAATGGGATCTTTGCTGCAGGCAGCCTCTCTAGCTGCTGCGCTTGGGCTTAGCTGCCCTGACACATGTGGGATCTTAGTTCTCTGACCAGGTTTCAAACCTGTGTCTCCTGCATTGCAAGGAGGATACTTAACCACTGGGCCACCAGGGAAGTCCCAGCAAAGGTTTTCACAATACAGTAAATAGTGCAGACAGGAGATGAGAAAGCGAGTTTTCTCACATACGAATGTTGGGAAAGTAAGTTGATGCTACTTCTCCAAAGAGCTATTTGTCAGTATGCATCAAGAGCCCCCCAAATATACATATGGTTTGAGCCACTTCTACACATTATGCACAAAGATGTATTTACCAGGATGCTTAATAACGCACCGTTTATAAGAATAACAGGGGGCGGGGAGGGGGGAGTGAATTCCAACATTAGAGGATTCAGGATTCACTCAATAAGTCAATTCATCTACTAAACATCCACTCACTGTAACACTGCTGCTGCTAAGTCGCTTCAGTCGTGTCCGATTCTGTGCGACCCCATAGACGGCAGCCCACCAGGCTCCCCCATCCCTGGGATTCTCTAGGCAAGAACACTGGAGTGGGTTGCCATTTCCTTCTCCAATGCATGAAAGTGAAAAATCAAAGTGAAATCGCTCAGTCGTGTCCGACTCTTAGTGACCCCATGGACTGCAGCCCACCAGGCTCCTCCATCTATGGGATTTTCCAGGCAAGAGTACTGGAGTGGGGTGCCATTGCCTTCTCCACACTGTAACACTACACTGTTATTAAAAGGAATTCTAAACGAAAATGGCAATGAGAAATAAAGTTGTATTTTGTTAAGTGGCAAAGTATATTATGAAACAGAAAGGAACCAGATTTTTAAAAAATCAATTAATCACCTTAATGGCAGTGATGGACCCAAGTCTTGTGTGGCCTGAAGCTTATGACAATTTTGACTCCTTAAGAATAAGACTACAAAGTTAAAAACAAAAAATTCACTATGAAAGTAAATTATTGATTTATAGGGGCCTGAACCTTGGTTTCCCCAGGTTCATAGGTAAGTCTACCTATTTGATGAATGTCCAGAGAGGCTGTCCTCAGGTGGTTAAGTTCATGGGTGATGTCCTCTTCATCAAGATTTTCTATATTTTTTACATTTTCTCAATTAGTATGCTTTGATTTGATCATCTTAAAAAGTAACTACCACAGATCTAAAGAGACTGGCCAATTAGGGTTCCTACTCAGTTAATTGGGTAATTTTTCAAGACAGAAGAGATGGGCCACAGGAGGGGAACATATTAAACTTTCAGTGGAGCTGGCAGAATTTAAATTGGTATCTGAAATGGGGCAGACATTGGTATTTAAAATAAGCGAAAGATTCCAGGGTGGTTAATATTGTGGCATATCCTGAAGAGACTGAATTTAAGAGTCCTCTGATTTAAAAACAGAAGTGCAGGGGACTTCCCTGGCAGTACAGTGGTTAAGGCTCCATGCTTGCCCTGCAGGAGGCATGGGTTCTATTCCCGGTTGGGGAATAAGAGCCCACATGCTGCAAGGTATGGCCAAAAACTTAAAAAATAAAAAAAATCAGTTATTAAGAAAAAAAGGAAAATAAAAAAAGGAAAAAAAAGGAATAAAAAAAAAGGAAATAAAAAGAACAACAAGAAGTGTAATGCACTGAAATGTAGCTTGGGAGGACCTGCAGAAATGACTTCATTCATTCAAGAGACCAGCCCCTATGTTGTGCCGGCACCATGCCAGGACTGGGAGGTACGATGGTAAACCAAGGGTCACACCCTGTGTTCTAACCCACACAGTGGTTCCATAAAATGACCCTGTTATTTAGACCTTAACAATTCAGATCTGACACCAGCTGACATTTTGTTTCAGACACAGTAGCAATTTGAAGACCAGGCTGCATATGTTCCTTGAAAAACACTAGCATGCCCCCTGATGTTGGAAACGTTTCACATCCTGAGAGGACTCAATGCTGCCACACCTCTTCCTAGGGAAGAGCTTTTCAAGCAGGGGACAAAGCAAGATGGCAAGCATCGTCTTACAAAGAAGAGAATGATAAAAGAAATTTTATTCTCCACATTAAGTCTGGATGCTCCTTTTTTCTGGAATAACTTTACTCTTAGATTTTACTTTGATTTAGGTAAAGACCAAATCTTTGCTGCAGTATCTTAGGTGGATGACATCAATCAGATATTTTCTTATGTCTTTCAGACATGTGATATTTAAAGCCAAGGCAAGACTCCATTAAGTCTTTTAACTGATTTATCTTCTACTAGTTATAACTAGGCAACTACGGGAGACCCTCTGGAGAGTCTTAATGAGGGACTGAAAAATTGCTACAGCAATTTTAAAAGAAATTCCAATTTAGATTGTGCTTTACAGAGTCATGGGGCTTCCCTTGTGGCTCAGCTGGTAAAGAATCCACCTGCAATGCAGGAGACCTGGGTTTGATCCCTGAGTTGGGAAGATCCCCTGGAAAAGGGAAAGGCTATCCACTCTAGTATTGTGGCCTGGAGAATTCCATGAACTGAATAGTCCATGAGGTTGCAAAAAGTCAGACACAACTGAGTGACTTTCACTTACAGAGTCGTAATTGTGGAGCAACCCATGTATAAAAGTTAAATATTGTAGGGAATTTCCTGGTGGTCCAGTGGTTAAGAATCCACCTTCCAGGGCAGGGGACCTGCGTTTGATCCCTGTTCTTGGGCTTCCCTGGTGGTTCAGAGGTTAAAGCGTCTGCCTGCAATGCAGGAGACCCAGGTTCGATCCCTAAGTCGGGAAGATCCCCTGGAGAAGGAAATGGCAACCCACTCCAGTATTCTTGCCTGGAGAATCCCATGGAGGGAGGAGCCTGGTAAGCTACAGTCCATGGGGTGGCAAAGAGTCAGACACGACTGAGCGACTTCACTCAGTCACTGGGAACCAAGATCCAGAAATGAAGCCTATATGCCGCAACTAGACTACACACCTCGACTAGGGAGAAGCTGCAGACCTCAAATCAAAGATCCCGAGGCAGCCAGGATAACACATACACATATACTGTATGTACTGTATATGTATGTATACATACATACAGTATATGTACATATACAGTACATGTATAAAAGTACAATAATCAGGGCCCCAGAAAAAAATTAATTGGCCTTTTAGGGATATGAAAAGTGCAACTTCATAGAATTGCCAAAGAATGTTTACAAAGTATTAGAAAGACTTCGCTACAAATCAAATGTATATACCCATCCCTACTAGGAGATTTAAACATTGTGCATGGTTCTCAATCATACTGATTAGCAGATTTAAGCCCAGAGATTATGGACATTAGTGAGAAACCATCTGAGTTAATTGGAAATCTATTTTCTTCTACGTTAAAGTACTAGTGTTTTACATAATAATAACCAGTCATTATCTTGGATGAATGAATATATCTTTAGAAAACTTTTCAGTATGAAATGATAGTTTTTATAGAAGTTACATGTAGATTTATGAATTTTATTATTCATAATTTATTTTCTACTACTATGTGAAATTAATTAGCCTACTTGAAAAGATACCACCTGTCTGGTCCCCGAGTTGGGAGGAAAAGACTTTGGGAGGTGTGATGGGCCAAACTTCTTTCCCCTCTGGCCAGCAAACATGAGGATCATCAACAATTCCCAGAGGAAACTTTCGGGGTAAATGGGAACACTGCTGCTTCTTTACACTTTCACAGCCAAAGTCACGTGAGTGACGAAACACCACTATCATCCTGTGATGACTAATGCTGTAAACAAACGCCAGTAGGCCCACAGCCATGACTCCATTTCATTGGACAGACTTCCTACATTTTCAAATTCACGTTGTTTCTAAAAACTGGACTATAATTGCTTTACAAAAACGTGGTGTTAGTTTCTGCTGTACAACAAAGTCAATCAGCTCCCTCCCTCGTGGGCCTCGCTACCCCCCCACCCCCATCCCACCCCTCTAGGTCATCACGGAACACTCAGCTGAGCTTCTGGTACTTTGTAGAAGGTTTCGCACTAGCCACTGATCAACTTCATGTTTTAAAAGCAAGAAGTGGAAATGCTTGGACTCCAAGGAGCCTTTGGTGCCGCCTCTTCCTACATCTTTCCCTTCCCCACCCTCGTGTCTGGACTCCACATCCTAGTTTCCTTCTGAGGCCCAGCCTTCCGCCAGGGTCCCTGTCCCCAGTAATTCTAGTCTGTCTGTCTCTTCACTCTGAGGGGACTCATCCACTTTTCCAGCACCTCATGGAAATACATGGGGGATAAAAACCCAACCTTTTGCAAACGGCTGGCCTTTGCCACCCTCAGGCCTGGGGGTGCACACACACACGTAATAGGACCTGAAATCGGGGAGCGCTTCAGTCAGTCGGAGGGTGATGTTCTGAGCACGGGCAGCCACTGACGAATATTCGGGAACACATATCTCCCTCCTGGCTCTTCTGCCCCCAGGTCTGTGGAGAAGGCAGAGCAGCTGGAAGCGTGATGGACAGGGAGGGTGCGGCACGCGCCGAGCGGCTGGCCCTCCTCAGGGCTCTTTTTTTCAGCTTCTTTCTGGGTGCCTGAGGGGGAGGCTCAGAATGTTTTGTGCAGAGTGGTGAGAAAGAGGGTGTGGGCCGTTCAGGGAATTCACATCTCACTGGCCTTCATTTCAAAGCTTTTAAAAAAGACTTGCTCCATCACGTGAGAAACATAAAGGAGCTAACCCATGCCAGCTCCCAGAGGAATCGTCAGTCTCTCTCAGTGCCAGTGATTTGATTTTTTTTTAAATTGAAGTACAGTTGATTTATAACGCTGTGTTAATTTCTGCAGTACGGCAGCAAAGCAGTTCAGTTACACATATCTGATGGAAGGGCGGGGCTTCTGTGTGTATAGTCCTGATGGAGTAAGGGGCTGGAGAAGAAGGTGACAAAGAGGCTTGTCCCAGGGGGCTACACTCTGGAGCCACTCCCCACCCCAACATCGGCGTGTGCACCCCCAAGTGCTGAGGGTGGGGACCAAGGCTCTGCCATCTGCAGGGAGTATGTAGGGAGCTCGTGTCGGCAGGTGAGCATCACTTACAAGTGAAATGTGAAAGCAGCTGGTGGGAGAGGGACCTCCCTGATGGCCCAGGGGTTGAGATTCCATACTTTCAATGCATGGAGTACAGGTTTGATCCCTGGTCAGGAAAACAAGATCCCGCATGCCCATGGTGTGGCCAAAAAAAAAAAAAAAAAAGAGAGAGAGAGAGACGGAGGGAGAATCAGAAGGAAGCTGGGCTGCTGCAGGTTGAGGGTGAGGCAGACCTCCTCCACCTCATGATCAAGCAGAGAACTCTGAGAATTTCAAAAATACTAAAAATCAAATCTGCCTTGAGAGGTTGTTACGAAGGTATGCTGGTCAAAGCATGAGGCTAGAACATACTCCACCTAATGGGGGTCAGCTGGATTTCCAGGTTTAAAAACATTTAGACATATGGGGTAGGACCCTCTGTGTTCTTGCCCCAGGCAGGCTGCTGTGTGACAGAAGTATGAGGGATGTTTCCCGAACATCGGCTAGGAATAGCATCTCTACTGACAGCTGACTTTATGTCTATTTTTCGAGTGGTCCTCACACATGTGGGTACCCCAGGGTCCTCTACTTCTCCAGAGATTTACTTATTTTATTTTTGGTTGAATGTTGGCAGGAAAGCTGAGTCACGCTGAGCTGTTTTTCGTGTCTCCACGGTGTACACATGGGTGGACTGCTTCGGTGACAATTTCAGTTTTACATTTTTACCATGATGATTATGCGCTAATTACTCTGCTATTTGTTCACTATCGGATTCTTCTGAGATTTTTAACAGGCCTTCCCAGGCTGTTGTACATGTCCCCTCCACCATAAGCGACCCCGCTGCCCTATGGACTCCGCCAGACAAATCCGGCGGGACTCCAGCCTGGAGTGGGCAAGTGATGGAGCGCGAGGCGGGTGAGGCCCTTCCTGTTCCTGCCCACCCGCTTCCACTCCCTGAGTCGACTCGGCTGCTCCTCCCGTGTCCTCAGGCCCATGCCAGAGGGTGTGACCCTTCTGGAAGCCTCTTTGGGGTCTCCTGTCTTTGGCCCTCTGCACATCCTGCCCCTATGGAGAGATCTGAAATGTCCTTTTCAGCCTTGCCTGGAGGAATAAAGGGGGTCTCAAGAGACAGCGCTGTGGAAAGTGTCCCCATTTCTCTAAGCCCCAGATGGGTGCTCAGGATTGTAGTCATGTGTGTGAGGGTGTGTGAGTCAGAGAGGAGAGAGAATGGGGTGAAGATGGATCTGGCGGTCAAGTATGCCAAGCTGGGTTGAAAAATTAAAATGCCATTGAAAAATGGAACTTATCCTGGCTGGAAGGGGCTTTACAAAGCTTTGTAAATCTCTGTAAGAGCTTTTTTTTTTCTTGCTTGCTCTTTTTCTTGCTTCCTTCTTTCCTCTCTCCCTCCTTCCCCTCTTTCTTTCATGCCAGGTCTTAGCTGCAGCTTTTAGCTGTGGAATACGTGATCTAGTACCCTGACCAGGGATCAAACCCAGGCTGCCTGCACTGGGAGTGTGGAGGCTCAGCCCCAGGGAAGTCCCGTAAGAGGTATTCTTATATAATACGTTGGTTCCTGCTTTACAAGCAAATGGGAAAGGAGAGAGATACAGCCAGTGGAACTCCAGGTACAAGAGGGTTAGGAGATGGGGCCACGGTCTCTCTCCCAGACACCTGGCCTCCAGCCCGCAGGGGCTCTAAGGAGGGGCTGGCCCTGAGCGCTGGGTCCCATGACGTGACTCTCCAGGGCTGGGCTTGAAGAGCTGAGCTTTCCAGTCTGTCCTCAAAAGACCCCGAGGGACTTTATCGTACCTTTACCTTCTGTTGTCCCCTGGTCCTTTCGGAAGGGCATTTCAGAGATGTGACACATGGCTACTTCCTCCTCCTCCCCTTTTCCCCTTTGAAGTTTCGGTGCTGCCTTTTGAAAGCAGCTTCTGTCCTCCACCACATGAGCACAATCAAGAACAGATGTCCGAGGGTGGTAAAAGCAGCCTGGGAGCAGTGGGTGGGGAGGGACGTGATGACAAAGTGGCCTGCTCAGATCTGTATCCCCAGTCTCCCCATCACTGCGGGAAAAATGCAACCCCTGCTTCCAGACACATCCCCAATCACCTTTCTCCTTGCTTTCAGAGGTAAGAGTCCCTCCTCCCCACCCCTAAATGCCTCAAGATCAAAATGACAATTGTTGCTATTCTTTTTCTGTTTTTTTGGCTGCGTCATGTGGCATGTGGGATCTTAGTTCCCTGACCAGGGACCAAACCTGTGGCCCCTGCAGTGGAAGCGAGAAGTCCTAACCACTAAACCACCAGGAAAGTCCCATCATTAGTGCTCCTACTGTAATCCCTGGGAATGGCAATACGCCCACAACACTTCTACCTGCTTTAATAGCTAAAGAATTTATCAAGCAAAGCTGTCTTGGGCTGCCCCATCACAACACGCATTGGACATGCAGAGTCCCTCCCCTGGGCTGGAGGTAACTTGGAGAAGCAAGACCCGACCCCAATTGCTACCGTGTCCAAGGATCTGTGCATTCTCTCAGCTTTATCTTCTATAATAGCAATTCAACTGATACATAAACATCATGCTTTAAAACAAGCATACCAGAAGGGAGAAACACAGAGTATGTTCTCTTTCCATAGGACAAGTACTTCTAGCTACACAGCATGCTTATGCCGGCTAAAACAACTAAAAGCAAAAGCAGACTCAATTGTTATTTTGATCCTGAAATGAAAGCTTTAGGGAGAAATGTTTATGAAACTTGGGGCTGTTTCAGATTGAGAGCAGCAGCACTGCATTCACTTCAGCAGAATCAGTACCGTGACAGACAGATCTCTCTCCTTCTAGAAGTATTTACTGAGTACCTGCATGTGCTGGCCAGCCTTCTATACTGGGAGTACAGCGGTAAGCTCAGAGGTCTGTTTCCACTGATGTACATAGACAATAAGGTCATAGACGAGAGTGGAGATTGTGCCAAACAACAGGGAGTAAAATAAAACAGGGTGTGGGGGGCTGAGAGCAGTGGGGTGGGAGCAGCTGGATTGCTATTTTATTCTCAGTAGTTGGATATCCTGCTGATAAGGTATTTGAAAGAAGGGTGGGAGCAAGGCTTACAGATATCGGGGTGAAGAAATCTGGGAGAAGAACAGTCCAGACAGAGAGAGGAGTCTTGGGTCAGGAGCATGCCTGGGGCATGCAAAGGACTAGCGTTTGGAAGACAGAGAGATGGCAAATGGATGGAGATGAGATCAGGAAGGGAGCAAGTGGTCAGACTGTGTAGACTGTTTACTCTCTGTGAGCTGGGGAAACAACAGAGAGTTGTGTGCAGAGGTGAGACAAGGTGAGATTTATTTACCAGGGCTGCTTTTTTAAGCACTGACTACATGGGACAAAGATTAACGTCAGAAGACCACAAGAACATAAGGCAATAATCCAGGGGACAGGTTATGGCGGTTTGGACCTAAGCAGAGGATCAGAGGTGTAAGAAGTGGTCAGATTTCTGCATTGAGTCTGACAGCACAGTGAAGCGATTTCCTGAAAGACTCGACATGGAATGAGATTTTTAAAAGAAGAGTTAAGGAGAATGGCAGGGTTTGGGAGTGAGCAGCTGGCAGGAGAGGGCTGCAATGTACTGATGTTGGAAGAAGTAGGTTTGGTTGGGGGAATTAGAAGTTCATTTCTAGACCTGTTAAGGGTGAGATGTCAAGTGTGTGCACGCTCAGCTGCTCAGTCCCATCTGACTCTGTGACTTCATGGACTGTAGCCCTGCAGGCTCCTCTGTCTATGTGATTTTCCAGGCAGCAATACTGGAGTGGGTTGCAATTTCCTTCTCCAGGGGATCTTCTTGACCCAGGGATCGAACCCACGTCTGTTGTATTGGTAGGTGGATTCTTTACCACTGAGCCACCTGAGAAATCTGAGGTATCAAATAGGTGATATGAAATACATATCTGGGGACTTCAGGAGAGAGGTCTGGGCCAGAGGGGTCATCATCATGGTTATGCACGGAGTGTTTGTATCCCCTTCCAAATTCATATGTTGAAGTCCCAACTCTCTACATGACAGTATTTGGAGGGGAGGACTGTGAGAGGTGATTGTTTGGATAAGGGGGTAAGGGTGGGGCTCTCATGATGGGATTAGTGCCCTTATAAAAAGAGACACCAGACAGCTTGCTCTCTTCCTTTCTCCATGCAGAAGACCAGGGAAAGGCATCTGCAAGCCAAGAAGAGAGGCCTAGCAGAACCTGATCATGCTGGCCCCCTGGTCTTTGACTTCCAAGCCTCCAGAATTGTGAAGAAATACATTTCCATTGTTTAAGCCACCAAGTCTATGGTATTTTGTCATGACAGCCTGAGCTGACTAGGACAAGCAAACAGGTGACATGGGGCACCAGGAGACTCCATCAGACCACTGAGGCTAGGGTTTAAGGGTGAGAAACTGAGAAGGAATCAACAAAGAAGGTCTAAGAGGAGTGGCTGGTGATAATGAAAGATGGCTGGGAGTGAGAGGTGTCCAGGAAGCCAGGAGAAGCTCATGTCTTAAGGATAGGAAGTCCCAGCCTGCCGAATGCTGACAAATCAGATGAGAAAGGGCTGATGAACACAGGGTGGTCACTGGTGACCTTGACCACAGCTGCCTGTATGGAATAGTGAAGTTTGGAATGGACAGGTTCAAGAGAAACCACAGGAGAGGAACTGGAGGCAGTGCTAACAGAGAACTTTCTAGCCATTCTGACACATAGCTGGAAGGGGATATTGTAAAAAAAAAAAAAAAAAAAAATGGGAGAGCTCAAGCTAAAGCATTGGGTAATCCAGTCTCAAAATAGTCTCAAAGGATTGCGGAAGACTGGCAGGCAAGTCAGATGAGACACGGCTCAAATGCCATCAGTAATACGAGACATGTTTTTTAGAAGATTTCAGATTTTTGTTTTCGACCAAAACATTTTTGTGGTATTGTTACAATCTTAATGGAAAATTATAACAAACGTAAAAAATTGCAGTGGATCTTTTCTTTCAGAATTCTGCAGACACAAACAACTTTTGGTCACAGTGGTATCTGGCAATCTAGCTAGACCTTGTTTCTCCACAGATATCTAATCTACCCTTGGCGGTGACTTTCTTGTTTATAAGTCATGTTCTGTGCATGGGTTGGATGTTACCTCCGTGATCTCTGTGGTATGCTTGGCCAGAAGCAAAAGCATCAGTTTCCATTAGCAACTTCCTACTGATAGTATCTGGTCTCCAAATTCTAAAGAGAAACTAAAAATATTCAGTGTTCCCAGCTAGACTCAAGGAAACACCCTAGTGTCTGTTTAGATGTGAGATGTGATGCAAATGGAAAAATAATCACATTGGAGTTTTCATTTTCCATTGTTTTCTTTCTCTCTGCCCGAATAGGCTTGCCTAAGATTACTGAGTGATGCTTGCAAATATGATGGAAAAGGCTGTCCCAATTTAAGAAAATCATATTTGTGTGTATGTGTATATATTTGGAGATGTGTGTGTATTATATATATACACACATGTATGCATATACACACAATTTCTCATAATAAACAGTCGAGTAAATTATACAGATGATGAAAGAATTCACCAAGCATACCCTTTTAGTAATTAGTATTCAAATGCACTTAAAATCACAATTATAAATTATTTAACCAAGAGTCTTGGGAATATAAGTGAAATAAAGGAGGTAAACGAATCAATTTAAAGCTAAAAGATAGGGCCTCCCCTGCTGGCTCGGTAAATAATCCATCTGCCAATGCAAGAGACTCAGGTTTGATCCCCGGGCAGGGAAGATCCCATATGCTGCAGGCCAACTAAGCCCATGCGCCACAACTCCTAAGCCCAGGTGTCACAAGAATGGAGGCTCATGTGCCCTAGAGTCTGTGCTCTACAACAAGAAAAGCCACCACAATGAGAAGCCTGCACCCACAACTAGAGAGTAGCCCCTACTGGCTGCAACTAGAGAAAAACCTGCCCAGCAATGAAGACCCAGCACAGCCAAATAAAAAATAAAAACTTTTTAAAAAGCTAAAAGGTAAAGATTCAGTAACAATTCAGAACAAACAAAAAAAAAATGGTCCTGTATACTTTCCTTACTTTCCAAAATACTTGTCATTTATTCTATTCAGTGTCCTTGAGAGTTAGGCTGACCTTTTTGCATCCTTCTGTATACTTTGCATTCAGTAGGTACTCAGTAGTACACAGCAGGAAACTTTAAAAATGTCTTCATTTAACTAGAAACAATATTGATCAATTTGAGAGCAGCTGCTTTCTCAGGAACAGGTTTACTGAAGTGTGGCTTACTTGACTACATCAGGTGGAATTTCAGCCTTAATTTGACCTGACACATTCATCTGGCTGATACCTTTATTGACTTCAGTTCTATTGATACTTTTTTCAATAGAGGGTTCCTCCCTTAAATAGCAAATTTTATAAAAAGAGTTTCCTAATGAGTCTTGTATGTGCCAGAAGGCATTTAGAATACCTCATTCACAAAAGAGAAAAAGAAAACAAGCTCAAAAGACTTGCAGAAGCTGATAATTTCAGTACTTTGGGGAAAAAAGTTACAATTTGCCAATAAAGAATGGAAGGAAGAGAAAGGCTTTTAGGCTGAGAAACAAAATTCAGGGTTATTTCATTTCTACTTCTTATGCCAAACCTGCTGTTTGGTCAAATCATTTAATTCTTTAACTTGCTCATCTGAAAGTTCCATAAACCTGCAATTCCTCAAATACTACCGAATACTTTTGGCTGTTTGGGGACATAAGTGATAGAGAACATCTCCAAACTTTAAAACCAAAGTTCCTTTTCCAACATGGAGGTATACAAAAATAAAACTGTACATTGTTACTGCTAACAAAGACCCAAGGGATCTGCCGATGTGGCTCCAACCAAACTCTGCCATTAAAATATTGCTTGATCTGAAAGTTAACTAATTCTCTTTTTTTGGAAACAACTTTAGGGTATTACCTGATGGTCCAGTGGATAAGACTCTGTGATTTCACTGCTGAGGGCACAGGTTTGATCCCTGGTGGGGGAAACTAAGAGCCCCAAAGCAGTGCAGTGTGGCTGAAAATCCCCAACAAACAAAGCTCCCCGCTCCCAGTTTTATGAGGGAAAATAACACACAGTAAATCGTACATATTTAAAATGTACAGACTCCCTGGTGGTGCAGTGGATAAGAATCCGCCTGCCAATACAGGGGACACAGGTTCGATCCTTGATCTGAGAAGATCCCACACGCCATGGCGCCATGAAGCCCTCAAGCCACAACTACTTAGGCTGTGCCCAGGGAGGGCTCTAGAGCCACAACAAGAGAAGCCACCACAATGAGGAGCCCCCAAACCTGCAACTAGAGAGGAGCCCCTGGTCCCCGCAACGAGAGAAAGCACACACACAGTAACGAAGACCCAACACAACCAAAGATAAATAAATAAATTAAAAAATGAAATGTACAAAACGTGGTAAGTTCTGATACACGCCTGAATCCATGAAACAGTCACAATGAGGATAACGAATATCTGGCTGCTGCCAGACGTCCCCTCATCCTCTCTGCGATGCTCATCATACACCAAACAACCACGGACTTCACCGCAGCCATCTTTCGAGAATGGAACCCTTTCTTTACAGCTGTTTGTGCAAGAAAAGAAACATGCCCCCCTGTTGATTCCTACTTCATGAAATCAAATAAACTAGTGCATGTAAAAATGCATTCAAATATAAACAACCACATCACCTACTCCAGTTCATTAATATATTCAACACATATTTACTGAGCATCTAACTATATGTAGGTTCTATATTAAAGCTTGAAAACACACCTAACAAAATGAGACATCTGCTCTCTCGTATCCTTTATGAGAGTCAGAGACAGACAGGGGTGCACCAGTAAACATACATACATCAGGCAGGAATGATGAATGGTCCCCGAATTAAACTGGTTTGACTTATGTTTTTTGACTTTTTGATGATGCACAAGTACTATTCGTTCAGTAGAAACCCAACTTCAAATTTTGAATTCTGATCTCTTCCTGGGCTAGTGATACACGGTAGACAATCTCCTGTGATGCTGCCAGTCAGCCATGTGACCACCGGGGTGAACAACCAAGACACTTACAACTGTTCTGGACCCAGACAACCATTCTGTTTTTCACTTTCAGCACAGTATTCAATCAATTACATGAGATATTCAAACTGTATTATAAAACAGGCTTGCTGTTAAATGACTTTGCCCACCTGTAGGTGAATGCAAGTGTTCAGAGTATGTGTAAGGTAAGTTAGGCTCAGCTATAGTGTTCAGTAGGTTAGATGTGTTAAATGCATTTTCAATTTATGATATTTTAAAGTTATCATGGGTTTATCAGGACATAACCCCATCGTAAGCCAAGGAAAATCTGTAGTCCACTGTAAGGATATAAAGCAGGATATGGTAAACCTAACAGCAAGGGAAATGATGTTTCAGAGAGGGTGAGCCCACTTCAGATAAGATGACATGTGAGTAAAGACTGAATGAAGGGACTTCCCTGGCAGTTCAGTGATTAAGACTCCACCCTTCCACTGCAGGGAACACCTGTCTGATCTCTGGTCAGGGAGCTAAGATCCCTTATGCCATGCTTTGAGGCCAAAAAAAGAAAAAAAAAAAATTGAATGAAGAAGCCACTCTTCTCATAGATGTCTAGGAGAAGAACACTTCAGAAAATATAAATATTGCTTGGGTAGCAATAAACTAGGCTGTTAAAGGAACTACCAAGAGGTCAGGAGCTGGAGCAGAGGGATGACAGCAGGGTAGCAGAAGATGAGCCCTGATGGGGATAAACTTGAACTTATCCAGAGGGTGGGTGGCCTGGACTCTGAAGAGATGATGGGTTATAGGGCACATGGAGCAGAGGAGTGATGTGATACAACTCAGGATGACCCCTCAGGCTGCTCTACGGAGATTGTTGGTGGCAAGAGGGAAAGCAGGAGAATCTGTTAGGAGGCCTCTGCAATAGTCCTAGCAATAGGTACTGGTGGAATAGGAGCAGAAGCATTAAAAAGTGGTCAGGTTTTGGATATATTTTGAAGGTGGGCTGATTGCTCAGGATTTATTTGCCCACAGTGCTTTGAAGAAACACTTAATAATAATCCCACATATATAGTAATTACTATGGTTCAGGTATTATACTGAACAATTAACATAAACTAATTTACTCCTTACTACAACACTCTGAAGGAGATCTACTTTTTATTTACAAAGACACTGACACACAGAATACTTGGGTAATTTGACCAGCATCACATAGTGGTAGATGACGGAGCAGGGTTGTGATCCAGAGTAATCTGACTTCAGAGTCTGTGCTTTAACTATATGCTATCTGACTTCTCAAGGTTAATGTATAAGAGAATTAATAACTATGTTGATCCAGGTAAACCTTACGGAATCAAAAAATTGAGAAAAAAAATTTAATGGTCATTCATTGAAGACTCAGAGTCTCAAACAAAAATTTCAGAAATAACTTCTCTGTCTTTTGTGACAAAGAAGATAAATCAATTTTCTGTAGAGCCACTTTTTGTAGGTCCCCTTGACCAACGCTCCCTCGTCATTCTTCATGACCGTGGCCATGTGAACGGTGAGTGATGTTAAGACTACGCTGAAGGTGACCTTTGGAAAAGTACTGACTACAGAATAGGACTGGACATGAAGAATCAGAGCATCAGGGTCACGGTTGCCTGCTCTTTGGGGAATTCTTTCTGGTACTTTCCTTTTGTTCTTGCCTTACTAAAAGTATATTCATTTATCAAGGGCACAACATACACCCAGGGTTCCCCTTTTTAAAATCATCACTATATATTTCTGGAAGATATTCTGCTTTTCATAACCATCTCTCTAGTGTTGATGTTGGTTTTTTTTTTTTTCTCTCAAATATCCTGAGAAATGGGTCAAGATTTAATAGATAAGAAAACTAAAGCCTCAGGAGGAGGCAAGGTTTGTCCAAGGTCTCCCAGGGGAGACAAGAGCTGGGATCAGAATGCTCCTGATGTTTTTATAGATGATGGTGAGCTCAGCCCATGACAGGTGTTTCTGTTGTTTCATCAGATAAAACTGTTGTAGAGGGGCCAGCACACACACTTCTGAAGTCTGCGCAGAGAGGTGGGCGATCGTATATATTTTCAGAGTCTGGGGCTACATTTTGCTTAATGCTCTATTTGGGCTTACTTCAAGACTTCCTGCCAAGGCAGAAATCTGTACACATTAAGGAAAGTTGGATGGTTCAATAGTACACCTGATTATAATTCTAACTTCAGGAAGCAACACACTTCAAATCTTCTCCCGGTACATTCACCGGAGTCATCCGAAGTACAACAGATGAGGCATAAAATCTTTTATGAGCCAGTAAATAGAAGCTTCTGCCGAACAATGTTTCAAGTAAGATAAAAGTACTCCTTTTCAGTCCTATAAAATGGAGAGCTTTAGTCATTTATTCCAGGCAAAAAAAAAAAAACAAAACAGAAAAAGTTTGCTAGATCAGAGATGAATCTTCAAGGTTTCTTTTTTCAGAGCTTTCAACAAACAGGAGAAACTCAGCCCTAACACCTCTTTCCTAACTATCCATTACCAACCTGTGTGTGTGTTTCTGTGTCATCCCCACAGGCTCCGTGAATGGGTGTGTGAAAAGGTATCTTAGAATATACTTGGGCTTCAAGATCAATTTTAGCATCAGAAGAAACAGAAACAAGATTTACAAATGGGAAATTAACAAACAGTTGGATAGATTTGTGGTCTTTGATCTTCAAAATATCGGCTTTTTCTCATCCACACAGGACAAGATAAAAAAAACTGTATGCCTAATGCTCATAGCTTTATTGGGAAAGCACTAAATTTGAAAGTTAATTGATGCTCTTTACTCCTGTAGGTAACACAACTAGTTGAAGGATGGGTTCCTGTGATACCCCGCTTCACAAGGGCTGTTTAGTGTTGACAAAGAAAAAGGGAAGCTCTGAAAGCTTTCTATTCTGCTATAAGTCATGCCTATAGTTTGGGCAATGAAATGAATTGCAAAGAGCAGATGTGAAAGCTTTCTGTTTTGTCCATAGTTTAGGGATGAGTCATAGTTCATTCCATAAAACATAAAAACATTTCACCTTCAAAACAGTGTGAGCATTCTCCTTAGAAAAGTAATTTATTTCAATATTCATTATGCTCAGGAGGGCAGAATGGAGTTATAAGAACACAGACACATCAGAGAGCTCTGGGTGCAAATTCTGCCTCTCGGGACTTCCCTAGTAGTTCAGTGGTTAAGAGTCTGCCTTGCAATGCAGGGGACATGAGTTCAATCCCTGGTCAGGGAACTAAGATCTCACATGCCTCGGAGCAACTAATGCAGCACGTCACAACCAAAGAGCTCACACATCCCAACAAAAGATGCTGCAGAAAGATCCCGCATGGTGCAAGTAAGACCCGACGCAGCCAAATAAACAAATAAATACCGTCTCCTCTCATTAAAAACAATACTGCCTCCTGCCTTTGTCACCACCTTTTATATATGTCATTGACCCCCATTTAGGTAGGCTGTTTCATCATCAGTGAGACGGGGTAAAACCACCTTCTTTCAGAATGAATGACAGGAATTAGTCATGTTCGTAGGTTTCCAGACACAGAGCAGTGATTTTTGTATGAAGTAAAATGGCATTGGTTGGTTTAGATGTCATTCTATTTTTTCATCATAAAGGAACATTAAATATTAGGTTTTCTGTTCTGAGACAACAGGAAGCTCTCTGAATGCTTCCACTCTGATCAGGTGGTCTGGTCTTAGATTGTTTCTTGCTGGCATTTCTATTTTATTTTGATTTCAACTCCCGTAAAGAATTCATTAGAACTGATGCTTATTTACAATTTTCTGGAAAACATGACTACCAATTTATTTTTCTCACCATCACTTCACATATTTTGCTTCTTCCTCCTAGGTTTGTTATACTTCTTAGTAAATTGTTTTTGCACTTTTTGATTTTGAAATAATTACAGATTCACAGAAAGTTAGAAAGAAATGCATAAGGAGGTCCCATGCCCCTGCTTCCAACAACAATGACATCTTACATAATCCGGTAAGAAAACCAGGCTATTGACATCAGAACCACCCACAAAGGTTATGCAGATTTACTTGTGTGTGTGTGTGTGTGTGTGTGTAATTCTATGACATTGAACTGAAACTACTACCTAATCACAATACATAATTGTATCATCATAAGAAGTCTCCTTCATGCTACCTCTTTGTAGAAAGTCCCTTACCCCTGACAACTACTAATTTGTTCCCTATTTGTGTAATTTTAATAGCATTTTAAAATTTTTATTTATTTGGCTGCATTGGCTCTCTGTTGCAGCACATGGGCTCAGTTGCCCTGTGGCGTATTAGGTCTTAGAACCCAGACCAGGGATTGAACCCACGTGCCCTGCACTAAAAGGCGGATCCTTAACCACTGGACCACCAGGGAAGTCCCTTAATACTGTTTTATAAATGCAATCATACCTTGAGAGATTGGCGCCCCCTCCCCACTGTGCATGATTCCCTTCAGGGACATCCAAGTTGTCATGGGAGCAGTATTCCGTGGCATGGAGGTACCACATTTTACTTTCTGTTCACCCACTGAGGGACACTGGTGTAATTTCCAGCTTTTGATGTTATAAACAAAGCTGCTGTGAACATCCATGTACAAATTTCTGGGTGATGTGTTCTCATTTTCCTGAGATAAATGCCAAAAAATGTCACTGCTTAGTCATACTGTAAGTCTATTTCTAGTTTTAAAGGAAACTGTAAAACTCTTTTCCAGAGTGGCTGTATGGTTTTCTATTCCCACCAGCAATGTACAAGTGACCTGGTTTACTGCATCCTTGCTAACATTTGGTGTTATCATTAAAAATTTCAACCATCCTGGTGTACGTGTAGCGATACCTCTGTACGATATTTAAATCTGCACTTACCCAAAAGCTAACAATGTACATATTTCTATGTCCTTATTTACTAGCTGTACATCCTTTTCTGTTGCAACATTCTTCCTGTATTTTGTTTATTTTCTAATTGGACTTTTTTTTTTTTTTTTTTACTGCTGAGTTTGAGAGTTTATATATTTTATTTATTTATTTTAAAGATTTTTTTTTTTTTTGGATGTGGACCATTTTTAGTCTTTACTGAATTTGTTACAATATTGCTTCTGATATATGTTTTAGATTTCTGGCTCGAGGCAGGTGGGATCTTAACACCCTGACCAGGGTATTAACCTACAGGGTTAATAATAATCTTAACACCCCACAGGGTATTAACCCCCAGGGTATTAATCCAGGTATCCAACCCACACTGGAAGGTAGTCTTAATCACCGCCAGGGAAGTCTCTGAAAGTTCTTTATGTGTTTTAAATATTACTCATTGCCAGTTATATGACTGCAAATATTTTTCTTCCAGATTGTAGCTTACATTTTCACCTTCTTAACAGGGTCCATGTTTTTGGACCTATTTTTGGATGACGTCCATTTTATCAATTTTGCTTTTGATGTGCTTTTGGTGTCACGTCACTCTTCACAAAGCCCAAAGTCCTGGATCACATCTCTTATTTTTTTCCTAAAGGTTTTTATAGTTTCACATCTTCCATTAAAGTCCATGATCTATTTTGAGTAAACCTGTGTACAAGTGGGAGAACTACATTAAAGTTCTCATTTCTGCCTGTGGATGTCCAACTGGTCCAGTTTCACTTATTGAAAAAGCTTTCTTTCATTGAATTACTTTTGTAATTTTTGTAAAAAAAAAATCAGATCAGCATAATTTTATGGGTGTATTTCTAGATTCTCGTTGATCTATGTGTCTATCCCTCTGCTTATACCGTACAGTTTTTTAATTTATTTGTATTCATTCGGCTGCACCAGGTCTTAGTTTTGGCATGCAGGATAGTCTTAGTTGTGGCATTCAGAATCTTCAGTCACAGCATAAGGGGTTTAGTTCCCCAATGAGGGACTGAACCCAGACCCCCTCCATCGGGGGCATGGTGTCTTAGCCACTGGACCACCAGAGAAGTCCTACGGAATCGTCTTGATTTCCATAGCTCTACGGTAAGGCTCGAAATCAGGCAGATGTGAGTTCTCCCATTCTGTTCTTCTTTGTCAGAATGGTTTTAGCGATTCTAAATATTCTACACAAGAGTCCTTTGCCTTTTATATGAACTTTAGAATAAGCTTGTTTATGTTTCAAAAAAATCTTGCTGTAATTTTAATAGGGATTATTTTAAAACTATAGATCAATATGGAGGAACCTGACACCTTCACTTATTTTGGTATTTCCAATCAATGAAAACAGTGTCTCTTCACTTACTGAGCCTTGATTACTTTGCATACTATAATTTTCAGCATGCAGATCATATACATGTCTTATAAGATTTATACCTAAATATTTAATTTTCTTTAGAGCAACTGTAAATAGCATTAAGCCTTTTATTTTAGCTTCCAAATGTTTGCTGTTAGTATGCAAGAATGCAACTGAATTTTATGTTAATCTTGGATCCTGCGACCTTGCTGAACTCACTTATTCTACAAGGAGTTGTGTTTTATTTTTTTGGTACATTCTTTGGAATTTTGTGTCTAGATAACATGACTTGGCAATAGAGACAGTTTTATAGCTTCCTTTCCAAATGGCATGCTTTCTATTTCTTTTTCTTGTCCTTTGCACTGGCTAGAACTTCCAGAGTTACGTTGAGCAAGAGTGGAGAGGTTGGTCATTCTTGCCTCATTCCCAATCTCAGAGGGAAAGCATTCAGTCTCTCATTATTAAGTATGATGTCAGCAGCAGGGTTTTTTTGGTAGAAGTTTTTTATGAAGTGAGGAAATTTCCCTTCATTCCTAGTTTGCTAGGAGTTTTGTTTTGTTTTTTAAATCATGTATGGGCATTGTTTTTTAAAGTGCTTTTTACATGTCAGTTGATACAGTTGATATAATCATATGATTTTTTTCTTTTCTTGTCTATGGACAACGACAGGCTTCCCTGGTGGCTCAGACAGTAAAGAGTCCACCTGCAATACAGGAGACCTGGGTTCAATCCTTGGGTCAGGAAGATCTCGTGAAGAAGGGCATGGCAACCCACTCCAGTATTCTTTCCCAGAGAATCCCACGGACAGAGGAGCCTGGCGGGTTATAGTCCATGGGGTCGCAAAGAGCTGGACGTGACTGAGCGATTAACACTTTCATCTTTTCATGGTAAATGACATTGATTATATTTCAAATATTGAACCAGCCTTGCATACCTGGAAAAAGCCCACTCAATGATGACTTTTTAAATACACTGTTGGACTTGATTTGCTAATATTTTGTTGAGGGTTTTTATGTGAAATAAATATGCTACTAGTTCTTTCAGCCAGAGTCTGTGAATGCTAAATACTGTTAATCTGTTTACCTGAAAATAGGGCCCTCATTCTTAAGTAATGATCTTGTTGGTTAAAGGAATATTTGTTAGAAGAGATGTTTCCCCAGGATTTGAAAGACACAACACCACTGTTTGGGGCTTCTTGCTTTCTCTGTTCAGCTCAGTGTAGTGGTTGAACGCGTGGGCTCAGGGAACAGGCTCTTAGGGCTCTGATTCTGTGTTTTGCTGTGTGTGTGTTAGATTCTGCCTATCTGGCATGGAGTGAGTGCTGGGTAAGTGTTAGCTGCAATGGTGACTTCTTATATGTACGTCTCCTTCATTAGAACTCCTGTGTGGCAGTGATCCTTCTTATTCTAACTGCAGAACACTCACAGAACCCCAGTTCTTCTCACCGCTTCCACTGCTAACACTCACCGCCCTGCTGCAGCTGCTGCTAAGTCGCCTCAGTCATGTCCGGCTCTGTGCGACCCCACAGACGGCAGCCCACCAGGCTCCTCTCTGTCCCTGGGATTCTCCAGGCAAGAACACTGGAGTGGGGTGCCATTTCCTTCTCCACTCACCTCCCTACATGATGGCAAGACTTCTAACTGGTTTTCCCAACTTCTGCCCCAATCCCCTTTAGTCTGCTCCAAGCCCAGAAGCCAGAATACAGTCTTTAACATGGGAGCAGTGCCGCTGCTCATAATGCAACAGAGCCATCCCCATCTCAGTGAGGACGGTGGGGCCCAAGTCTCTGCTATTGTCAAAGCCCCGCGTTGTCCAGTTCCCGCTGCCTCTCCAACCTCACTGCCTAATCCTCTGTTACTGTGTGACTCCAATCACAGTGGTCTTCCTGAATGCTCTGGGTGTGCCCTTTTCTTTAAAGTTTTTTCACTAGCTGATCTTTCTGCCTGGAATTCTCCTCCCTCAGATATAGGTGTCATTCCCATCTCTACATGCTCTGGGTCATGGTGCCACTTTCTTTTTTCAAAAAAAAAAAAATTATTTCTTCGGCTGCCCGAGTCCTTCGTGGTGGCAGGCAGGATCTTTTAGTCACTGTACGTAGGCTCTTTCAGTTGAGGCATGCAGAAGATCTAGTTCCCCGATCAGGGATCGAACCTCGACCTGCTGCTTTGGGAATGCGGAGTCTTAACCCCTGGGCCACCAAGGAAGTCCCTCACATGCCACTTTCTCCATGATGCTTTCCTTGTCCATCCTTTCCAAAATGACAGCTAATCAAGCTTTCATCTCTTCAGCACTCCCTGTATCCCTGCCCCTATTTTATTTTTCTCCTTAGCATTTATACCATCTACTCTATTAGTATGTTTTGTTTATTCCCTGTCTCTCCCAACAGAATAGAAGCTCTAAAAGATCAGAGGGTTGTGACTTTTTTGTGAACTGCACCCAGGGCTGTCTTAGTTGGAACTCCCTATTTGTTAAAAGAATGATTTTCTTGCTGCCTACTTAACATAGCATCATGTGTATTGTAGGTATTTAAAATGCATTTAATTAATGTTAAATTTGACTCTTTTACTCTTAAAAGGATTCCTATATTACTTGACTCTTCTTACAAAGGCAAATGAAAGCATATGAAAGAATGCTGTTCGAGAAACACGTGAAACTCAGGGAATGCTCCCCTCCAGGAAAATCTTCACTGCACTGGACGCATCCATCTGCCTCAGCCTCTTCAGCACAACAAGCGGCAACAATACTGGGGTGCTAACTGACCATGACCGGGGCCAGAGGTCCCCCGGGGCAGACAAGGGCTGGATGCCAATGAGGGAAATCCCTGAAGTGAGGAAGCTGGGACGTGGAACAGAAAGGCATGTCTTATGAGAAGTCCAGCTACTTTTCAATGGTTGACTCCACTGACATTTCCGAGTGTGTCAAGGGGCAGTGATGAGATGGAAGATAAAGATCAAATAGGGATCAAAAGTTCGAACGGCACGGGGCAGAAGGCAAGACAGATCGAGGACTTCCTTGGTGGTGCAGTGCCAATACACGTTCGATCCCTGCTCTGGGAAGACCCCACATACCACAGGCGCCACAACAAGAGAAGCCAGCGAAACAGGGAGCCCATGCACCGCAACCAAGAGCAGCCCCTGCTCACTGCAACTAGAGGAAGCCCACACACAGCAGTGAAGATCTAGGGCAGCTAAAAGCAAATAAATAAATAAAAGGCAAGGCAAATCTAGCTAAGTAGGTTTGCTGCAGTAAGATGGGTATTCCCATACTTCTTGTGAGGGTCCTGTGACTCACATGTGCTGGAATTAAATGCTCTAGTTCAAAGACGTGACATTTAAGGCCCCCGTATTTTCCTACCAAAGGATGAGGACAACTTTCCATCCCCTACTGGGAGCCAATTAAAGCGCCCTCACGTGGTGCTACATGGTAATGACACATTAAAATCTCCTGCAGGCCTGCTTGGTCGCTTCAGTCCTGTCTGACTCTGTGCCACCCCGTGGACTGTAGCCCTCGGGGCTCCTCTGTCCGTGGAATTCTCCAGGCAAGAATACTGGAGTGGGTTGCCATGCCCATTCTCCAGGGGATCTTCCTGATCCAGGGATCGAACTCGCATCTCTTACATCTCCTGCATTGGCAGGTGCGTTCTTTACCACTAGTACCATCTGGGAAGCCCAAATCTTTCCTAAGGTACAAAGTCAGTGACCCCCTGACCAGCATCACCTGGGAACGAGTTAGAGCTGCATATTCTTTGGTCTCACCCCAAATCTACTGAACCATAAAGCCAATAAGCAGAGCCAGACATCGGTGTTTTAACGAGGTCTCTGCTAAAATTTGAGAAACACTATCCAAACTACCGCACAATTGCACTCATCTCACACATTAGTAAAATAACGCTCAAAATTCTCCAAGCCAGGCTTCAGCAATACGAGAACCGTGAACTTCTAGATGTTCAAGCTGGTTTTAGAAAAGGCAGAGGAACCAGAGATCAAATTGCCAATATCCGCTGGATCATCGAAAAAGCAAGAGAGTTCCAGAAAAACATCTATTTCTGCTTTATTGACTACGCCAAAGCCTTCGACTGTGTGGATCACAATAAACTGTGGAAAATTCTTCAAGAGATGGGAATACCAGACCACCTGACCTGCCTCTTGAGAAACCTGTATGCAGGTCAGGAAGCAACAGTTAGAATTGGACATGGAACAACAGACTGGTTCCAAATAGGAAAAGGAGTACGTCAAGGCTGTATATTGTCACCCTGCTTATTTAACTTCTATGCAGAGTACATCATGAGAAACGCTGGGCTGGAAGAAGCACAAGCTGGAATCAAGATTGCTGGGAGAAGTATCAATAACCTCAGATATGCAGATGACACCACCCTTATGGCAGAGAGTGAAGAGGAACTAAAAAGCCTCTTGATGAAAGTGAAAGAGGAGAGTGAAAAAGTTGGCGTAAAGCTTAACATTCAGAAAACTAAGATCATGGCATCTGGTCCCATCACTTCATGGGAAATAGATGGGGAGACAGTGGAAACAGTGTCAGACTTTATTTTTTTGGGCTCCAAAATCACTGTAGATGGTGACTACAGCCATGAAATTAAAAGACGCTTACTCCTTGGAAGGAAAGTTATGACCAACCTAGATAGCATATTAAAAAGCAGAGACATTACTTTGCCAACAAAGGTCTGTCTGGTCAAGGCTATGGTTTTTCCAGTGGTCATGTATGGATGTGAAAGTTGGACTGTGAAGAAAGCTGAGCGCTGAAAAACTGATGCTTTTGAACTTTGGTGTTGGAGAAGACTCTTGAGAGTCCCTTGGACTGCAAGGAGATCCAACCAGTCCATCCTAAAGGAGATCAGTCCTGGGTGTTCATTGGATGGACTGATGCTGAAGCTGAAACGCCAATACTTTGGCCACCTCATGTGAAGAGTTGACTCATTGGAAAAGGCCCTGATGCTGGGAGGGATTGGGGGCAGGAGGAGAAGGGGATGACAGAGGATGAGATGGCTGGATGGCATCACCGACTCGATGGGCATGAGTCTCAGTAAACTCTGGGAGTTGGTGATGGACAGGGAGGTCTGGTGTGCTGCGATTCATGGGGTCGCAAAGAGTCGGACATGACTGAGCGACTGAACTGAACTGAACTGAACTGATCCTAAATGATGCGTCAAGAGAAAGGATGCAAAAGCAATTGGGAGAGTGAACCTTACTTGGGGGAGCATTCACTGATGAGGCCACTTGAGCACAGCTCTGAATGAAGTGAAAGGGGGCCGTGCAGAGGCGAGGGTCTGAGAGAGGGAGTTGAATCCAGGTAGTGTGTCTAGTGAGAGATGTGTGAGAGCAGAGTGTCTAGTTCTGATGTAGCACGGCTAGGAGTCCAGCACGACTGAGTAAATGCACAGTGTCATCTGTGTAGTCTTTGGTTTACGTATATTTTAAAGACTTTTCATGGTTACCATGTGTCCTTAGTTACACTGAAAATTCCTTGAATAGAAGAACCAGATTTCATATATTTTCTAAACAACTCACTATGGCACCTTTAACAATGCCTGAGACTAAACAGATTCTTAGTAAATCTATAACCACATGAATGCAGAAAAAAACTGAGAAACGGGCAAAACCTGTGGAGGAAAAAAATGAAGGATTTTTCTTTTCATGTTTAGCTTTATATTATTACTGGGAGAAAGTTAGCCAGAGACATCTGAAAGCCAATTAATACCTCATAGAAATTCTGAAAGTAGATAAGTTGGTGAGAATGTCATTTTTAATGACATCACCAAACTTCTGAGAACTCAAATTCATATGACAACCTTCTGAGCTTTTCTTGATGGGATACAATTAAGTCACTCCGACTTAATTGTGAAGTCACGTCCAACTCTGTGTGACCATGTGGACTGTAGCCCTCCAGCTTCCTCCATCCATGGGGTTCTCCAGGCAAGAACACTGGAGTTGGCTGCCATACCCTTCTCCAGGGGAGTCCCGACTCAGGGATCCAGCTCACGTTTCTTACATCTCCTGCACTGAAGGCGGGTTTTATATCACTAATGCCACCTGAGAAGTCCCAAAGGTGGAAGAGGCTGGAATGAAACCCAACTTAAACAGAAAACTCGACGCATCTAATTTTACTGTCTTAAAGAAAGAAATACTTCAAGTTTGTGTCAACTGCCATCAGCCTGTCCCCTCATGTGAGAAAGGAAGTGGGACGATACGAGTGACCTGAGTCCCTGTTTGGGTTTGCTGGGGCCGCCGTAACAAAGTCTGACAGACTAGGTGGCTTCACAACAGAAATCTATTCTCTCACTTTCTGGAAGCTTAAGTCTGAGACCAAGGTGTCAGCAGGGGTGGTGTCTTCTGCAGCGTCTCTTCTTGGCTCATAGACAGTCATCTTCCCCATGTCTTCACGTGGTCCTCTCTCTGCACCTGTCTGTCTCCTAACCTCCTCTTCTTATAAGGACACCAGTCCTATCAGACAATGGTCCACTCTTATGACCTTGTTCTAATCACCTCATTTAAAGCCCTTTCTCCTAACACATCATGTTCTGAGATACTAGGGGTTAAGACGGTAACATACAAACTTGAAGACGGAGGGGTGGGGAGAAGATACAGTTTGACCAATCTCAGACCCTCAAAGAGTGGCTCAAACTGGTAACTAACTAAAGACCATCGTGGTGGTGCCTTGGGGCTCACCGACTGTCCTGCTCAAAAGCAGCTTCTGGATGGAGACTGAGTCCCCTGGTGGTGCAGGTAGAACCTCATTTCCAGACCAGAAGTCACTTAGTTGCAACCCCTTGTCACAGAGCTTACTTGAGAAATTCGGATGGGAATTCACCCATTTCTTTGCCTAAGAAGATACGCATAGAAGATATACATCTCTTCTCTAACAATGCCCATGCGTACTTCCTTCTGTTCTTAGACTCTGCCTGAAACATAAAAAGCTGCCACAAATCTTAGTTTCCAGATGTCAACTCTCTGCAGGCCACGTTTAGGATGAGGGCACCAAGGATGGAATTTGACTTGGGTATGTAACATAAAGCTGGCATGCATCTTCATATTATTTTTAGTAGTTCATAGAATCATCTTTAAAAGCAGGTGCAAAAAATGTGTGTGAACTCATAGAATGAGATGAACATTAAGGATTATATTTTATAGTCAGCTTTGAAAGAACAAATTAACTTGGCAAAGAACTCTTAAGGGTGCAATGAATTTTGCATTTACCAAAAAAATAAATCAATAAAAATAGCAAGGCATGGTCAACAGATTTTTAGGTAGAGTTTTCTTGGCAAAGGGAAACAACAGCAATTTATAAATGAAATATTTTTCCCTAAAAGTAATTCAATAGCTCAACTCTTGTTCCAACCAAACCATAGCAGAGAGTATCAGGGAACATCACCTGAAACCAAATACTTCCAACCTCATCCCTGGAGTCTAGAGTAAACAGTTGGTATTATCAGGAATTTGGAATTTGGGGAGAGATTTCTTCTCTAACTCTCTTCTGCCTTTCAAGCCTTCAATAATGACTGGGGACTTCCCTGGTGGTCCAGTGGCTAAGACTCTGAGCTCCCTACGCAGGGGACTGGGTTCAATCCCTGGTCAGGGAACTAGATCACACATGCTGCAACTAAGGATTCACATGCCACAACTAAGACCCAGTGCAGCCAAATACATAAACAAATATTAAAAACCAAAACAATGACCTGCTCCTCAAATTTTCCTCTCTATCTGAAGCTACCCACCCTGATGAGATTATTAACAGCCAAGGGTCAATCACCTGGGGAGTCAGGTCAACTATCAAGACTATATCAGCTCTTTCCATGTATCAAATTAGATCACTAGAAACCTACAGAGCCCAAAAGACATTGTTGTTCCATCTCTAAGTCATGTCTGACTCTTTGTGATCCCATGGACCACAGCAAGCCAGGCTTCCCCGTCCTTCACTATCTCCCAGAATTTGCTCAAACTTATGTCCATTGAGTCAGGGATGCCATGCAATCATCTCATCCTCTGTTGCCCCCTTCTCCTGCATTTAATCTTTCCCGGCATCAGGGTCCTCTCCAATGATGGTCTCCAATGGGCTTGGCCTTCGCATCAGGTGGCCAGAGTAATGGAGTTTCAGTTTCAGCATCAGTCCTTCCTATGGATATTAAGGGTTGATTTCCTTTAGGATTGACTGGTTTAATCTCCTCGCAGCCCAAGGGACTCTCAAGAGTCTTCTCCAGCACCACAACTCAAAAGCATCAATTCTTCAGTGCTCAGCTTTCTTCATGGTCCAACTCTCGCATCCACTGGAAAAACCATAGCTTTGATATATGGACATGTGTCAGCAAAGTGGTATCTCTGCTTTTTAATATGCTGTCTAGGTTTGCCATAGCTTTTCTTCCAAGGAGCAAGCATCTTTTCATTTTGTGGCTGCAGTCACTGTCTGCAGTGACTTTGGAGCCCAAGAAAATAAAATCTGTAACTGTTTCCACTTTTTTTCCCACCTATTTGCCATAAAGTGATGGGACCTTCTAATAAGATGGTTTCAGACAATATCCTTGAATTTTGAAGTTTTATACAAAGAAACTTTCCATAAAACAACTGTTAAATAAAACTATTACATAATATAATGTCAACAACATTAAGATACAGGAGGTCTTGGATTAAATGCTCTAAATGAAGGGCCCTAAACCTCTTCTTAAATAATGAAATTCACTCAACTCATTACATTTCTTCTTTTATCTTCTTTTTTCATCTTGGCTGCAATCATAGCAATTATTCTTATCTTAATTTTCTTGACACACATATTGCGCCCAACTGGTACTTGTGTTAACTCTTGTCTTAATGATTCTTATATACTTTTATTGTTTTAAGCCAAATCAAATCTACTTTGGATGTATAGATTTATATGGATGAAACTTGTCTTGCTTTCTTTTGCTGACCTGTGAAATTCGATGAAGAGTTCTTTTTTGAATAAGAGTATTTTTATAAATACATCAGGAAAAAAATCTAAACATTGTCTAGGTGTCTGAGTTTGAATGGATTTTGTGATTGTGACAGAGAGAGAGAAATATTTCATACTGGCTAACCGATGGGCTGGGCTTCCCAGGTGGCTCAGTGGTAAAGAATTCGCCTGCCAATGCAGGAGACACTGGAGACTAGAGTTCAATCCCTGGGCGGGGAAGATATCTTGGAGGAGGAAATGGCAAATCCACTGCAGTATTCTTGCCAGAATAATCCCATGGACAGAGGAGTCTGCCAAGTTCCAGTCCACTGGGGTCTCAAAAGAGTCAGATATGACTTAGCGACTGAGCACACATAAGTTATGGGGGGGGGGGGCGGCTGGTTTTCTGAAATAGCTTTGGAAACTGAAGTCACCTTTCCAGCATTTAACCCTAGAGCTCCACCTGCAGTTTAGAAATGGCTGCCGTTAACTTAACAAAAGGACTGGTGCTGAAGCTGAAGCTCCAATACTTGGCCACCTGATGTGAAGAACTGACTCATTGGAAAAGACCCTGATGCTGGGAAAGACTGAAGGCAGGAGGAGAAGGGGACGACAGAGAACAAGATGGTTGGATGTCCCGACTCGATGGACACGAGTTTGAGCAAGCTCTGGGCATTGGTGATGGACAGGGAAACCTGGCGTGCTGCAGTGCATGGGGTCACAAAGAGTTGGACATGACTAAGCAATTGAACTGAACTTAACAAAAAGTATAACAAAAAGTAAAGGCCCAGGTTTAGCAACATCCCAGCTATAAAGGAGGAGCAGAAGCAGCACACTCCCAAGTCTTCTCCAGGCCTTTTCATTGGTACTTAGCCAGCCAACGGCAAACCCTGTAATTTTTTTTTTTTTGGACCAAATTATGGTCCGTGACCAGGCTTCGTGACCCATACTCCCTGCACTGGAATATCAGAATCTTTGTCACTAGACCACCAGGGAAGTCCTTGATTCTGTAAATGAATGGTAGCTTGGGGAGGGCCCTTAGATTCCACCAAATCTTCTATTCACCTTCACTGATGCTTTTCCTACCAGCATCCCGTCTGCAAAACAATCCTCAAGATGTTGGTAAAGGGCACAGAACTCCATAGGTACCACATTAACTGAACCATTTCCTCAAAGTCTGAGAAATCTATTCTAAAGTTTCAACCCAGGAATGTTAATAGCAAGGGATTTTGAAAGACATCGGACTAACGTTATTTTTTAGAGTACAAACAAATCATGAGTCTCCAATCTTCTACAAGAACATTCTTTCTTATGGGTGAATTGAGAGCCAACATTAAGATAATGTTGGATAAGTACTCCCCTCTTTCAGAGGGCAAAGAGTAAAGCCAAGTTTACCCTCTTGGCTTCTCTTTCAGAGAAACTCATATATGAAAATCCCAGGTTATAAAGGAGAATTGGGGGTGATTACTTGCATCACAAAAACATGTTTTGCGATACCAGAGGATTTATTTTTTAAGAAACGTTCTTTATTGAACTTGTTACAATGCTGCTTCTGTTTTATGTTTTGGTTTTTTGGTCATGAGGCAAGTGGAACCTTAGCTCCCTGACCAGGGATCAAACCTGCACCCCTTGCATAGGAAGGCAAAGTTTTAACCAATGGACCTCCAGGGAAGTCCCAAAGGTTTCTTGAAATATTTCCTTTCAGTGGTTAATTCCCAGTCCCAAATCTGTTTTTTCCCCTTAGCTTAAAGATCGATTCACTTTTTAAAAAACACTACCTCTCAGGACATTCATTACATCAAGAGCAAAAAACCTAAGAGATAATCTTTTGACCTACCTGATACAGCCAAATAGAAGAGCTCAAGGAACCCATGTTGTGGAAAGAAAATATCTTCATGACTTCTCTCTTATTCTCCAATGCCCCTTGGTCTACTTAATGCTTTTTATGGTGTAGGTGTTAGCAGTCCAACACAGCTCATTTGCCAAATGAAATCTTATATGAAAATGCAATATTTATAGTAGAGAAAACGCCACAGAACTCCAGAGCTCTGAGGAACACAGTTGGGACATCACACCTCCAGTTCATTCTCCAGTTCACTGCCAAGTCTTTAGAAGTCATCAGTCTGTCCCTACTGGTACCTGCCATCTTTTCTCGAACATGCGGAAGAGGTGGCACTATAATTGCTACAAGCACAGCCAATCAGATTCCTTGTATCAGTGAGGGTTCAGCGCAGATAACTGAACTGACTCCAGCTGGTTTAAGCAAAAGATGGATTTATTAACTGGCTTGTGGAGTCACTGGGCTGAATGTTAACTGTAGAACTGGGAGCCTGCACAACTCATTTGACAAGGGGGAAGCTTCCAGTGGTCCTGGACCACTGTGACTCCGCTTTGGAAATCCAGAAGCTGCTGGTCCCACTGCAAAGTCACACCAGGGCTGTGCCCTCAACAGAAGAAAAATAGATGCCCAGATTGCAACTCTATCAAGTAAGTGGCTATGCCCTGAGACCGCTCAGCAAATGATGCTGAAGAAAACCCAAAGCATCCACAGATGTCTTGGTCCCTACTTCTGGAACCCAGCGTATCTGCTATTCCAGAATGATTCTGCTTTCCAGCCTCCAAAGTAAAAGAAGGAATGCTAGAAGGAGACTGGAGTGGACCACAATGGCCAGTCACTGTGTCCTCCTACCCCGCTCACTGAGTTCCCAAGCTAGAAATGACCCTTTCACCTTTTCTTTGATGGCATCCTATAAAGGTCAGGAACGTGCTCCCAAGCTACTGACCTACAACCAAACTCTCTTCTGTAAATTTTAGTTTTTATAATATTACATGTCAACCACTACTGGCACCTAAATCCCTTAAGTGCTTTCTTTACTCTGTACAGCAATATTGTTCTTTCCATGTGTCTGAAATTCATTTCTTTTTTTTTTAACTCTCCAGAGGCTAGCTCTTCATGCTCAAACAATCTTAATACGAGGCTCACAGTCTTTGCTCATAAACCTTCTTGGTTTTCCACTTTACACGTGGACGTTTCCTCCATCTTTTTCTCTTAACCTCCTACTCACTCTTCTGCACAGGTGGGGAGGTTCTGGCAGCGGTGAACTTTCTGTTCCTTAAATACCCACACCTGTATATGGTACCCATCACTGTCACCACCTCAAAATAAGAGAACAGCCCCAAAGATACTCAACGAGTCACATGCATTGAGCAAGTTCTCCCTTGAAGAGTCTCAAATCCTCCGGAGCCTTTAAAAATCATTCTTGTTTATTGAGGCTGAGTGTTTAAGAGGAATCTGCTACAGAAATGGCAGCACCTCTGGCTGCTGGGCTGGTAAGGAAGGTATCTTTTCCAAAGCTAACCATTCAGGATACGGTCACCCAAGTCATCTGGCTGTAGCGAGGAGGAAGTTGCTGCTCTGTGTTTTAATATGAGTTTTATTTTCAAATTCCTGAGGGTACACAGAAGGGTGGGAACAACTTGTGGCTCTTCTTTCCCTCACGGCCGACCGTGGAGCAGCCAGACCCCAGCCCCTGCCCACGGTTGCGTTCCAGACAGACATTTATAAGACAGCAATGACTAAAAGGAAACGACTCCAACATTAAGACCCAGACCTAATAACTGCGGGACAATTTTACACGGAAATGATTTCTAAAACTTAACTCTATGGCAAAATGGTTTTTACTTTCTTTTGGAGATTTCCTTTCCCCGAACCATCTCTCTTTTCACCGAAGACAGAGGGAAGCAGAAACGGCATAAATTCCACTGAGAAGAATTTCATTTGGTCTCTGCATGTGTGGAGTGTGCGGGGGAACCCACTACTCTGTAGAAGTAAAGATTTAGAGGTGACAGATCTTTGGCATTTGGTCATGTTATAAATCAGAGCGGCTGAGCAAATTTCTTTCTTTACTTTTCAGCTTTGTAAATCTCTGAGAGTGACTAGTTGGCTCCCAGCATCAGACAAGATTTCTGCGTTTTGCTGTCACTTGGCCCCACCTGAAATCCTGGAATGAGAAGCTCCCACCTTGCATGCAGGGCAGCGCTGGAGAGAGACTATTACATGGGCACCAGCAACGCCTCCCTTCTCTGTCCTAATCAGCGCCTCAGAGCTGTCCCATCTCTCTCTGGCACATCTTATAAAAGCCTCTGCGCAATGCACCAAGCCCGCGCTCCTCCCATATCCTAAATACGCCAAAGCAGTAGAAAGGTAGGATTATTCAAGTGAAAAAATGATTAAGCCAGCAGGTTTATCTCCAGGCACAGGCTGCCTGAAGTGAAAGCAAGGTCGCATCCCCTCCAGGGAGCGGGAACGGTGGGAGAATTGGTCCAGACCCTGCCCAGGACTGGGGAAGGGCGCCAGTGACACACTGCGCATGTGCAGAAGCGAAGCCTGGGCGCCGAGCTCTCCCGCCCCCGCCTCTTCCGGGCCCTGTGGCTGGAGGTCGCCTGGATGATACGTGATATCCTTGGGGTGACACATAGGCAGATATTGGGGTGAGGCGAGGGAGGCACTCACCTCAGGCGCACAATTTCCAGGCCCCCCCTCCAAAACTCAGTAATCAAGATAAATCAAAATTAACGCAATAATCCATGAAGAACCAACCATGACAAATTTAAACACAAGATGAACGGGACTTGGGTGGGAAGGTCCTAAAGTTCCGTGGATTAAGACAAAATGACATTGCACTGACCCCAAAGGAAACCCGGGGCTTGCAGGTGGCTCCCAGAGTGGGTTTGCAGATCACAGCTCAGTTTCGTCTGCAGCCTCTGTGGTCTGGGGTCCTAAACGGCCTTCACCACTGAAATGCTGGGGGACACCGCTGCTCCCAGTTCTGCTCTCTGGGGAGCCTTTTGTTCCCATATCTGGGTGTTAAATACAGTCAGGCACACAGCGACTTTTTCGAACAGGAGGCCAGCAAGGCCCCTGGCAGAGAGATTGTATATAGATTCTCCTTGACTCACTTTCCTGTTTATTTCCCATCCTGGCTCAATCAGATTATGTCAGGAAGGCCAGGTGCGGCCAGAGGACATTCCCAAGTCGGCCACAGAGAGGCGGCCAAGGGCAGCGCCAGGCGCACTGGCCCAGGCCAGCCTCATTTTCCGGCCCCAGGGCTCCTCTCGAAGGGGTAAACTTCTCACTGCTCTCCTCTCCTTGCGTTTCTCTTTCCATCCAGGAGTTGGGGAAATCACTGGCCCCAAAGATCCTCCTGGAGCAGGAAGAATAAGCACCTCCTTTGCATTTGTGAATCTGCTGGGACTTGCCAGAACTTCACAGCAAGGCGTGCTTAGAGTAAAACAGCATTTTGCATAAGTTCAGCCGGCCCATGAGAAAATACCAGCCACGCTCAGCAATTCCTAAGGCAAGGTTGCCTGTCCTAACTCCTTCAGCCCCGAAGCCCAGAGGTTGGCTTTCTAGGGCAGCCAGTATCTACGGATACCTGCATTGCCAAGTGCACTTGGCTGTAGGGGAAATTCCTGCCTGTAAGACAAAGGCTCCATTATCCCACAGGCGTGCTGTTCCCCAGGTAAGGGGGAAGGCGCAGAAGTATTTGTTCTTCTCTTTCATTCTGTTTTGCAAAGCACAGCCTATCTTTACAGAGAAGTGAACCCCATTCATTTCCCGCAAAGCACAAAGGAGAAATTCCACTCCTTGGCTGGTTCCTGGGCTCCTGCCTCAAGCAGGAGTGGGGTTAAGAGAACACTAAGCCCTGTACTCCAGATGGAAAGCCCCAGCCTGGCTCCTACTGCCACTGCCAGGGCCCCGTATGCTCCCTGGGTGCACTGCACCCTTGCAAACCCCGCGCCTTCATTGGTAAATGGCGTTAATAGGAACTAGAGGGTCTTCCCACTTCTGCCATTTAATTAACTATGTTCCTCAGAAAACAAAAAGGAGATTTTTCCATGGCTTTCATCTTTCACTAGTAAAATGAGGACCCTGGATTATTAACCAAACGTGAAGTATACAAAACTGAAGGTTAAAAATTAATACCAATAATGCAAGTAAAAATGGGGTATTTTTTAATTTGTTTTGCTTTTCTCTTTAAAAGACCTGCGACAGGGCTTCCCTGGTGCTCCAGTGGTTAAAAATTCACCTTGCATTGCAGGGGACATCGGTTCGATCCCTGGTCAGGGAACTAAGACCCTACATGTCTCGGGGCAGCTAAACCTGTGCACCAAAACTGCTGAGTCCATGCGCCCCTGCACTCTAAAGCTTATGCCCCACGACAAGAAAAGCCACCCCAACGAGAAGCCCACACTGCAACTAGAGAACAGCCCCCTGCATGACATCAAAGACTCAGCACAGCTTTAAAAAAAAAAAAAAAAGACCTAGGACAATGTCTGAACCCAATTTGCTCTGGTTACCATCTGTGACCGAGGAAACAAAATCAGGATACCTCCCCACATCCTTCTCTGTTCTTCAAGCAAGGCGTCTACTCAGTTTTAAGAGGCAGAATTCAGCTGTCTTCTGCAGAGGCCTACCCTGAAGCCTTCTGTGGGTTGATCCCGTTCCTGTCCCCTCTTTCTCCTGACCCCAAATGTCTGCAAACACAGGTACTGAATCAGAACCTTAAGAAGGCAGGTTAACCTTATGAAATACCAACACGATTTGCAAAAATGTCTAAATCTTCAGGATCTGTGCCTTTTGTTAAAGGGCCAGGAAGAAAAAAGAAGAAAGAAGCAAAGCGAGATAGAAAGTGAATATCCAATATGAAAAAGCAGATGCTAAGTGAGGGCAGGGGCTTCCCAGGTGGTAAAGAACCCACCTGCCAATGCAGGAGATGTAAGTGATGTGGGTTTCGATCCCTGTGTCAGGAAGATCCCCTGGAGGAGGGCATGGCAACCCACACCAGTATTCTTGCCTGGACATTCCCATGGACAGAGGAGCCTGGGGGGCTATGATGGCCCATGGGGTCTCAAAGAATTCCACGCAACTGAAGCAGCGGAGCATAAGCACAGGTAAAAGCAGGACAGAATCCTGCGTCTCTTAAAAGCCTGTTGAAAGAAAAGGCTATGCTAGACTCTTGCTAAGCCCCTCCACCCTTTCATGTGGTGGCAGGGCCAACAGCCCTGTGTTTCTGGCTTTTATGACCAGTCGTGGGGGTGCTGGCCACACCGCACCTCCTCCTCCTGGAGCCAATCACGTCCTCCCCTGGACTGTCAGACAGTGGAGTGGGTCTCATACCCCATCCGTCCACAATTCTGAAACTGGGGAGGAGGTTCCTAAGAAATGAGGCTCATTTAGCAAAGTGGCCCTTGCTATTCCCTACCAGGACACAGACAAGCACTGCCAGCCTCTTGTTTGAGTGCCCAGCCCCAGAGACCGCCTGGACTAGATGCTTCTTCAGCAGGTAAATCCTCAAGGCTTCATGTTAAGTTGTCGGAGTTTCTGAGCACTTGAGGTTTTATAAGTCAAGATCAAATTAACATTCCAATGTAGGGTCTGTGTTCAGAAGTATACACGCACACACATGCAGTAATAAAAATCAGAAGCTGCCTTTTGAAGCTTACCCAGAGATCTTTCTTTCGTCTGGTTGGTGGACCTCACCACCGGAAGGCTCGCCCGAGTCCGGCTGCCTCTGGAGAAAGGACTGGGAGTTTCTCCCTCAGACATGGCTTCCAAAGAATCAGCGGACGCCTCTGACAGATGCTCCACTGGGTCGCCCAAGTTGGGAGGCTGAGGACTGTGAGAGAGTTTGGGGCTTCTTGTCTGCAAAAGGCATTTGAAAGAAAGTGGGAAAACAGATTGTTACTACTTATGCTGAAGATATTTTCTATACCATCAAGATTTGCTGAGCTGGAAAAACAACATGGCAACGAAAAACAGTCCATTAGAAGGACTGAATATAGAAATAAAGATCCAGTGGGTCAGAATTTCAGTTTTGCAAGTTATTGGAAAAAAAGTTGTCCCTGAGTGAGTATTCCATTGAGGTTTTTATCACTGGACATCAACATTGCAAATGTCGTTTCAAGCAAGGAGCTGAGGACAAGCTACATTACAGGGTTCCCTGGTGGCTCAGATGGTAAAGAGTCTGCCTGCAATGCAGGAGACCCAGGTTCGATTCCCTGGAGAAGGAAATGGCAACCCACTGCAGTACTCTTGCCTGGAAAATCCCATGGATGGAGGAGCCTGGCGGGTTGCAAAGAGTTGTGACACGACTGAGTGACTAACACTTTCTTCTTACACTACAGGAGAGGATGATAGCAGGGACTTCCCTGGTGGTCCAGTGGTTAAGAATCTGCCTACCAATGCAGGGGACTCGGGTTCGATTCCTGATTGAGGAAGATCCACATGCCATGGAGCAACTACGTCTGTGTGCCACAACTACTGAGTTGCGTGCTCCGCAACAAGAGAAGCCATTGCAGTGAGAAGCCTGTGCTGCAGTGAAGAGTAGTCGCCACTTGCCGCAACTAGAGAAAGCCTGCTCGCAGCAACGAAGACCCAGCGCAGCCAATAAATAAATAAAAAGAATGATGGTAAATCTGTTCCTTTTGCCAGACAAATTCTAGCGGTGGTTATAATCACAGCGGATGGGACTGTGCATGTTTTTATAACCTCACACGGAAGATGCCCTCACACCAGAGTAAATTGAACACAACCAGTCCTCTAAACTCCTCTATCTAGACTGTTTCCAAAAATCAATAAAATACAAATGTGAGAGAGGTATTTCTATCACACTTGATTTCTTTTCTTTTGAGGCAGAAATTCCATAATTTAGACTTTGTCTGGTTTTGGTTATCACTTAACCTCAACAATCAGCAGAAAGTACCTATAATAACCCAGACACACATAATATATAATTGAATTTCTCGCTTGGTTATCTATGCTGTAATGAATGTATAAAACATTCATAATTTATGTTGGTCAATAACATTTCTTGAACATATACTGAGCACTGAGAGCAACTGAGACAGACAGACAGATATCATGTTGCCTAATGTCAAGGATTTTCAAACCAATTGGTGAAATTAGTGAAGGATAACAACACAAGATAGCATATAATTAAGCTTACACCATGAACTGTTTGGTACGTCCATTCAGCCTTTCAACGAACACCTATCAAGTGCCTAGTATATTCCAGGTACATGCTAGTACACGGTTGGTGCTGGGAACAGAACAACAGACCAAACAGACATGATCTTGCCCTCACGGTGCTTATAGGGGACAGACACAGAAGCACTGACGGTGTGGATCCAGACTGGGGAGGGGGTGTACGTAAGTGGAGAACTCGAAAAGCAAGGTAATGGTGATCTCAAGGACAACGGAAGTTGGGAGGAGGGGATACGCCGGGGGCGGGAGGAGGGGGCAGAGGGATGAAAAGACAAGGAAGTGTGTGCAAAGTCTCCAAGGCAGAAAGAAAGAAGTGGTAAGCACTGGAGACCAGCAGACCCCAGATCCCACAGAGCCCTGGGGTCAAGGGGAGAATTCTCACTCTGACTCTAAGCTACCAGAGTGCCGGGAGAAGTGGGGGGGTAAGGATCAGATACAATTTTTATAAGATCACTTGGGCTGTTGTGTGGAGGCTGGGGATTGTACATGTAGAAGGTCAGAGAAAGGGAGTCAGGGAAACTGGGGGGGGGGGTGCTTATGCTGAATGAATGTGCAAGTTGCTTAGTCGTGTCCAATTCTTTGTGACCCCATCAATGGTAGCCTTCCAGGCTCCTCCATCCATGGGATTTTCCAGGCAAGAACACTGGAGTGGGTTGCCATTTCCCTCTTCAGGGGATTTTCCTGACCCAGGGATCAAACCCATGTCTCCCACATTGCAGGCAGACTCTTTACCATCTGAGCCACCAGGGGTTTCAGGTGTTCCTATGTTGGGTGCATAAATATTTACAATTGTTATGTCTTCCTTTTGGATTGATCCCTTGATCATTATCCTTCCTTATCTTTTGTAATATTCTTTATGGATAGGTGTTCATTGAATGAATGCCTGATCTCAGTTTTCCCCACTCCCAAAGCCCACCCCTGCTTTCATTGCATGATTCCAGGCACCTTCTAGATGGCAATGGATCCGAATTAATCACACAGTGAGTCTTCTCTTACTAAACTGCCAAAGGTGCTGATGGTGGTGAGATATAGGCAGCCCCCAGGAGCTAGGTTTTTTGTTTGTTTGTTTTGGGGGGAGGTGGTTATTTGCATCCCTTAATTTCCTCTAAATTTTCCTAAGGATACTACTGTGCTTTGAAGTTCAAAACACCAAAGCACTTACTTCTCAAGGCAGGACCAACTTTGTGGGTGAATAATTGACTCAAATGTTTAAAAGGGTTCTGGGTTTTCTTTCATTCTCTGCTGTGGCTGTCTTGAAACCCTTAATAATTTTTGGAGCAAGGGCTTCCCAGGTGGCACAGTTGGTAAAGGATCTGCCTGCCAATGCAGGAGACACAAGAGACATGGGTTCGATCCCTATGTCAGGAAGATCCTCTGGAACAGGAAATGGCAACCTGCTCCGATATTCTTACCTAAAAAATTCCGTGGACAGAGGAGCCTGGTGGGCTACAGTCCATGAGGTCACAGAGACTCGGGCACGACTAAACATGCACACTAAGAATCACACAGAGTCGGTCCTGCCTCAAGGGCACAGAACTCTTTCAGGGATGCCCAAGTGCGCCTGGCACTCTAGGGAAGCCCTTTGAGGATGGAATCATCAGCTCCTTTCCCTTTTGCTAAACGTATCAGGAGACCCATCTTGGTAGGAGCACTACTGTATTATCTAGACAGCCACACCTTGCTACAACTCTCAGGACATTTCTACAGAGGAAAACAGGAATAAGGTCAGCACAAAGCCCCCGGTACCCCCTTCATGGAGGTGGCCAGCCTGGGTGTTTCACAGGAAACTCTCAGCTCCGATAACCAACCCATATCATAGATCCCCTGGAGAAGGAAATGACCACCCACTCCCGTATTCTTGCCTGGAGAATTCCATGGACAGAGGAGCCTGTGGGGCTACAGGCCATGGGGTCACAAAGAATTGCACGTGACTGAGTGACTAACACAACACATCATGACCAGAAAGACAGATGACCTATCTATTTGCTTGGGGTTAATTTTTCCACGCAAGGTCCCAAAGTAGTTTATTTTTCATAAAATCTGCGTCTGTTACAAAGATCCGGATCTGGCTTTGGCACTCTTTAAGAGTATTATTAGACTTAAAAAAAAAAAAAATCAACCCTAAATCATTGCCCAGCTCACCAAGAGTTATATAAATTCACATCATCTTCAATGAAGTATGCTTAGTGGAATATCAAGCCAAAATGTCCTCATCCCTGACTTCGATAAGAAAAAAAAAAAAAAGAAAATACATTCGGTTTAGCAAAATAGACAAGTAATAATATTACTTGAAGCAGCATGAACACAATGACAGCTTCTGCTCTCTGGTCATCTTTGCAGCCTACAGCAGACATGATGCATTTGATGAGTTGTCATTTTCCATTGCAAAAGGCAATAATCCTTGAAGAAAATCAAAATAAAATTTCGATTTCTTGTTCAGGGTCATCTTGGCGGGCGTATGTATAAAAATAAAGATACAAGGGCTCAATCTTTTTTTTGAAACTTCCTATCCACAGCCATTCAGTTCCAAATATAAACGCCTGCTCTCGTTTTTATGTTATTCACTTTCTCATTGCAAACTATCACCGCATATTAGCAATCTCCTCACACCGCGCTCTCCCTGCGGATGCCAGCTCGCTGCTGAGACATCATTTAGGGCAGAAAAAAGACAATGAAAATTGCTGACACTGGTGTCAGGCACTCTGTGATTTGACATATTAAAACAAAAAAAAGTCAAAAAGCATTTGAAACAGGGACTTGGTACTCAGCACAGTGCGAGGCTCCAGGAGTTAAAAGGGCTGTATGTGGTTGTTGAGCTCATAACGCATATAAGGGACATTTGGGGGCCAAGAATAATATACACGTAACAGCTGGACAAGAAGTTCTAAGAGGTGCATCACTGTGTTAGTGCAGGGCAGAGTGAGGTTTAGGGGGTGACTGCCGACATGAAATAATGGGTCCAGAGAGGAGGAAGCGCAGAGGTGAGGAAGAGCTAGTTCTGGGTGAAGTCACGCACTCATGCTTTCTCTCTGTATGATGGCATTATGGCCAAGAGAAATGAAGGTTTTTTTAAAAAATTAACTTATTTATTTTAATTGGAGAATAATTACTTAACAATATTATGGTGTTTTTTGCCATACATCGACATGAGCCAGCCACAGGTGCTCAATGTCCCCGCATCCTGAACCCCCTCCCACCTCCCTCCCCATCCCACCCCTCTTGGTAGTCCCACAGCACCGGCTTTGAGTGCCCTGCTTCATGCATGGAACTTGCACTGGTCATCTTGGAAAGATATTTTAATATCCAAAAAATGGGTGGGAAGATACACAGTTCAGATTGGTTAAGAACACAGTCTTTCTGTTGGGCGTTATTGTCCTTGTTTTGGCTCAGGAGAAACCTTTTCTCAGACATGCATCATCTACAGCATGACGTTGGGGGCCCCTGCCCTGAGCCTCTGAAGAAAGCTGCCCCTAACTGGAAAGCTTCAGGAGGCAGAGGATGGTGGAAATGCTTTCTGAGCAACCTGGGCAGGACTTGAGGGTCTGGAAGGCTAGATTTCACTCAGCACTTCATAGACACACATGACACCAACTCACCTCCCTCTTCTAGAGGTTTCTCTAAACCATCAGGCGACCCCAAACTACCCCAAACTGGGAGTCATTTGGGGTCATGCAGGAAGGGGCAGCCCGCATAACAAGGCCACCTGAACCCCACTCATCCATTCTAGTCTTTCCTTTTTCAAAAAAGGCTTTCCAGGGTGGCCCAGTGGCTAAGACTCTGTGCTCCCAATGCAGGGGGCCCAGGTTCAATCCTTGGACAGGGAACTAGATCACACCTGCTGCAACCAAGAGTTTGCATGCTGCAACTAAGATGGAAAATCCCCCATGCACTGCCCAAGTGTGATGCTTTCAACTCAAAATTCCAGTCAAAAATGTGATGTCAACCAAAGAGAATTTTCTAGGTGTCATGCACTCTTATGAAAGATGCAAGGAGCAAGATATTTGAAATTCACAAATACTGAATGATTCCCTGGACTTTAGGTTTCTTTACCACCCCTCCTTCCAGCTCCACTAATGTCAGAAGAATTGACAAACTGCCCCATGGAAGGTTTAAACTTCAAAATTTCCTCACAGAGTCCTTTCTAGAGCCACAGTGCAGTTTTTGTTTTTTTTTTTTGCTCCCTCCTCTGCCCCTCTGGTTTCTGAAGTCTAAGGCTTCTGCTGGGTTTGGGTCTGAGGATGTGAAGACCAAGAGCTCCAACATGGCACACGGGCTTCCATCCTTACATAAACCCACCCAGGTTGCCAGCCGCAGCTGCAGAAGACCTGCCGTTCTCAGGTGCACCCCAAGACTTAGAGCCTGGGGTGGGCGCTTCTGGAGCAGCGGGCCCCGGTCTCCCCATGGCTCTTTACCACTTCTCACAGCTTCCGTGGCTGATGGCCAGAAAAATGAGACCGGAGCAAACATCTCCTTTCTTATGCTGATGGCCAATCTGGGGAACACACTGAAGACATCCCTGGTTCTAGAACATAACAGATTGATGTGAGAAGTGTATTAAGAGAGAGCAATGCTTAAGTTTTATAACAATTATGTAGTTGTTTAATTTGGATGGGCTTGGAGCTAACGACCTAGAGGAGAAGAAATCAGCTTTTGTTTTTTAATAGAAAACTTGGGTGCATGCATTAAAGGGCCCCACTGGTATACAAGTACACATGACTGTTTAGTGTGTATTTGGGTGCTTCATGGGAGTGAATCTGTGGACACCTGTCACTTGCGGAGTAACCAGGAACTTCTGGGCCTTATAACAAGCAGGACATGTATGCACACATGCCTCCCATTCTAATACCAACCTTCATCTGTGCATATCTGAAATCCTCATAAGGACAGATTTAAGTTTAGCCCTGAAAAATCAGTATTTCCCTTCCCCAGCTTGGACAAAGGGAATACATTTTTCTCTAGGATTTATTTTTGATGAATTATCCTTGATAAACTCAATTTATACCCTGTTTCTTCAAGGGTAATATTTCAAGCCCTTCCTCCCTCTTTCTACCAAAAGGGTACCCAGACATTTTTCATGATTTTCACCTGTGAAAACAGAAAGATGTTTGGTCTGGAGTAAAATCAGATGATTCAGCAGTTGAGCAAAGTACAACTGTGTCTTTTGTTTCCCCATTTTCCCTTCACTGTGGGTATTACTTCATTATCAGATGAGAAAGATGAAAAGGCCGTGAGGCTAAGTAGTCACCACCCCTCGCCTCCCCGTTGAGAGCCGGCCACAGGCGAGCCGAGTGAGCCAGGCAGGACCCCTGGACCAGCCTGCTCTCGCCAAGCAAAGCCCCTTCTGCAGATGCCAAAAAACACTTGACAAGGACATCTCTGTGCAGACACAGGGACTGCCTTGGTGGTCCAGTGGTTAAGAATTCACCTGCCAATGCAGGAGAAATGGGTTCTATTGCAGGTCTGGGAAGATCCCATAAGCCTTGGGACAACTAAGCCTGGGCATCACAACTCCTGAGCCTGTTTGAGAACCTGTGAACCACAACTGTTTGCCATGACTGAAGCCCATGAGCGCAGAGCCCATGCAACGAGAGAAGCCACTGCAATGGAAAGACCGCACACCGCAGCCAGAGAGTAGCCCCGGCTCGACGCAACCAGAGAAAGCCCGCGCGCAGCAACCAGCGCAGACAAAAAGAAATGCATCTTAAGAAGTGAGTTTTTAAAAAATTAAAACAGAGAAGCATCACATGACACAAACTCTCTCTCTCTCTCAGTATTTGTGCATCAAACGACTCTTCTGAGATATTACCAATTTATCTTCCCTGGTAACTCAGCTGGTAAAGAATCTGCCTGCAGTGCAGGAGACCCTGGTTTGATTCCTGGGTTGGGAAGATCCCCTGAAGGAGGGATAGGCTACCCACTCCAGTATTCTTGTCTGTAGAATCCCCATGGACAGAGGAGCCCAAAGGGCTACAATCCATGGGGTCCCAGAGTTGGTAATGACTGAGCGACTAAGCACACAGCACAGCTTGTCCTCGTAGCTGTCAGCTAGAAATAAAAAAATGTTGGGACATCTACCCCCTATCCCCAACTTCCTGGGGAAACTGCCAAACCTTTGTGTCCCAAGATCTTTCCAGGGGGAAGGGCTGTGAACGGTGCCTTAGAGTTACAAAGGCCACCCCGAAAAGTTCCTCTCTAGACTGAACTCAGAAGGTAAAGGCATTTGGAGGATAAGTCTGCGGTTGCCCACTCTTCCCCCAATAGGAGAGGAGGAAGGTTGCTAATTGGTCAGGAAGAGGCAGGTAAGTGACTTTCCACGGCCAAGAAGAGGATGCCAGTGTTAGTGGTGCTGGTGGTGGTGATGATCTTCAAATTATGGAGATCTGGATTTCATTTACAGGGAGTAGCTCCGGTGGAGGAGCGGTGTGTGGTGTGCTCGGAGTGGCAGAAAGTGTGTGCCTTGGTTTAGCTCGGCAGACAGTCCCAAGAATCGACCTGCAAATAGACCCCCAGGAGACTATCTGCTGAGTCCCAGGGATCCCAGAAACTTTATCCAGTTCTATCAGACCAGACTCGATCCTTAGACTTTCTTTATGACCCCAAGTGATGAAAATACATTTCTTAATAACTGCTGAAATCAAGTCAGATTAATCTGATTTACAAAAATTAAAAAATTTGATACTTCCTATACTAGATGGTCAGGGAGAAAATCTGTACATAGTACATCTTTAATAGAATAAATCAATCTAGAAACGATTTAGAAGGCTGGTTAACAAATCACAATGGAGCCACTCTATGGAATATGATGCAGTCATGATCAAGGTGTTTTAAAGAATTGTTTTTCCATAATTTAAGAAATGAAAGCAAAGGACTTCCCTGGTGGTCCAGTGGCTAGGACTCCAAACTCCCAATGCAGAGGGCCTGGGTTCAATCCCTGGTCAGGGAACTAGATCCAACATGCTGCAACTAACAGGAGTTCACATACCACAACTAAAGATTGTTGTGGAAAGGAAAGATCAAGATCCTACATGCTGCATCTAAGACCCGCAGCCAAATAAATAGAAAGACAAAAGAAATGGAAGCAATATACCCAAATATTAGCCTTGGTTTCTTTTACACAATAGCATTATGAGTGATGCATGTGTGCCAAGCTGCTTCAGCTGTGTCCGACTCTTTTGAGACTTCAGGGACTGTAGCCCATCATGACCCTCTGTTCATGGGATTCTCCAGGCAAGACTACTGGAGTTGGTTGTCATTCCTTTCTCTAGGGGATCTTCCTGACCCAGGGATGCAACCTGGGTCTCCTGCATGGCAGGCAGAGTCTTTAAAGTCAGCCACCAGGGAAGCCCTAAAAATGAAAGTGTTAGTCACTCAGTTGGAAGAAACTTAGCATATTGTGAGTAATGTGCTTCCTTCTCCTTTATTTCTCCAAAATGAGGATAATACTGCTTTTGCAGATCAGAGAATTACCGGGTAAGCATGATATTTTTAGAGTGGATCAGTGGAAGGAAGACTTTCTCACAAAGCATTTAGAATTCATAAGGATTCACATCTTCAGTGACCTGAAGGTACCCACACCCATCTCGGGTTTCTCATGTGTTATCTCCTATGGTTAGATTCCCGGTAAAAGGTTCATCCTCCCAGATGGCCCCTGAAATGAGGACACAAATTCATGGGGGAAACACAGAAATGGAGTCTAATTTCCATTCTCATGTCATGCAAACTTTTGCAGGAATCCAGAATTGCACAGACTTCCAACTTCCAAAAAAGCAACAGTTAAAACAGAAGAGCCCAGAGCCGTCCATTCAATTTTGAACATGCAGATCATGCATCCACATTTTAAGGAAACAGACGCTCCCCTCCAGAGCTCTGATACCATTATAGTAACTTCATTTTAAGGCTCTTTCAATTTGACTCCAGGTAAATTTGGAATTTTAGCCATTTTCTATGATCTCTTGGATATTTTTCTACTTTCCAACCCCTTCATAATGTGTAGATGATGTGATTGTTTTACTTTTTCCTTTAAGAGGTCTGGCTGTGCCTGGAGAAGAGGACAAAGCAGGCTGACCCCCAGACAAGGTACAGCTGCTCCCACTTCCAGGATTTCTATCAACCTGCCAACTGCCCACCTCGTGTCCTACCTGGAACATAGCACAGACTCGCTTCTAAAATAATATCTTGAATCATCTGCTCTCTGACTTCCCTTCAAAGCCAGAAAGAGGTAAATCCTATTTAAAGGCTATAAGGCCTGGCTCACCATCATCTCTTTTGAGCCTTCTTCCATCAGCAAGTTCCAAATCTGGATCTCATTAGCTCAGCCCCCCACCCACCCCTTTCAGAAGCACGTTCCTGCAATTATTATTTAGTGGTGTGCTTCCTCTTGAAGGAGTTGATGTTAAAAAAAAAAGGCCGGATGAAGAATAGTGCTGTTTTCCTGTTGACCCTGTCTGTTATGTTGATAGATGTCCCTTTTCTGAAGGCATGAGCAAACAATGCTTCTTTTAGAATTTAAAACAAGGAAAATAACTTTGTCTCGTGAAATAGTAGTATTGCTTTGTCTTATAAGGAGTATATCACATTTATAGAAAATATCATGTATGTCATAAAAGTCGAAGCTACATTTAAGGTTCAAGCTAATCAGAATTAGCTACATTCGTAAATTTGTCTCCTCCTCTTAGGAGGTTTTGCCTTTTGATTTTTAGTTTATCTACCTGAAGGTAGGTGTCTCTTTATGGCAAGCTGCCTTAAATCAATCAGGCTTTTTTTTTTTTTCCTCTCTCTCTCTCTTTCTTTACTTTTGACACAATACGATGTGCATTATAAACAACAGTTTCCGAGGTTCAGGCTCCTACCATCCTCCTTGGAAGAGGCTTGGGGCAAGGCGGCAGATGCCATTGTAATTCAGAGAGCCTGGAATGCACTTAAAAGGCTTCGGGATAAAAGGTGTCCGCCTGAGGACCGCTGTTATTACAGTGATGAAAGGAAAGGCACCTGCTTGCAGGCTTTCAAATTCAAGTAACATACGAGTATAACCCACAGTACGCTAAATATACACCTTAGAAGGCATCCTTACAAAAGTCATTATTATCCCCACAGCCCAGACTTCAGTCTGGAGAGGATATGGGGGTCCAGGCCCCTGGGTGATGCCCCTAGAGCTTAACTGCCTTGTTGTGAAACTGAAGAAGCTTCCCTGCTAGCAGCCTGTCCTGGGAGGTCTGAAGATGTCCATCCCCACAGTGAAGAGTGCCTGGGGAGCGGGATCAGAGGGGATACTTCGTGCCCAAGGTCACCAAGCTTTGGGGCTTGTGGCCAGACCCTCTCCAGGCATCCTGGGAGTAGAGGCTGCTGTTATTTTCAAACTCTCGTTTCTAAACACACACAGCCCATCACCACCACCTAACGCCCTCCAGTTTCCCTGGAATGATTTTCAAATGAAAACACACCTTGTGGAAATTCTGAAGAGGAGCTTTTCAGGCCAAAGATTCTTTTTTTTAATTTTCTTTTTTAAATTTTTGGCCGCACGTCATAGCATGTGGGATCTTAGTTCCCTAACCAAGAATCAAACCTGTGCCCCTAGCATTGGAAGAGCGGAGTCCTAACCACTGGACAGCCAGGGAAGTCCCAGGCCAAAGATTCTATTTCCCTCTAGTTCTGCTACAGGAAAGAATACCAGGGTTTGGAGAGGGAAGGAAAACAAAATTTAGAATGAGAGGACTTTCCTCTTGTTATCAGGCTGTTCTTGCAGAATGAGACTCCAATCCTGCCGTGCACTGGCAGAGCGACCCCACAGGGAAGTTCTGTGAACCTTAGTTCTCCCTTTTATAAAAGAAACAGTATCAGCTTGATGTAACTGTGGTGAAGAGTCACTGAAAAAAATTCACAGGAATCTGTCAACTATAAATGATGGAAAACGTTTAGCTGCCCTTATACAGTACGATTCTCTTTAGGATGGTTTGAGATGGCTTGGCTCCCTACTGTACCAGGAGATTCCATGGTTTGTGGCGTCCTATGTGAAGAGAGGATACAGCCCACCTCTTACTGCGATCACCTTGCCTAAAGTCGGTAAATGATCACCAACTTCAAAATAGAGATTCTGACATCCTCGGAGGCTCTGAGAATCGCTCCTTTATCAAAGAGAAGGAAGAACATCTTCAATTTCCAACCTTAAATCTCATGCACTCCTCCTTCAAAAAAACCCTACTGTCATTGTAACTTGTGTTTTTTAAAAAAAGCTCTTGGGACTTCCCTGGGGGACCAGTGGTTAAGTGATGCAGGTGGTGCAGGTTTGATTCCTAGTCAGGAAACTAAGGTCCCACATGCCATGAGGTGCGGCCAAATTTTTTTTTTAAAGCTCTTGAAAAAATTCTCACATATCCCATTATTTGCTGCTGCATCAAAAAACAAAAGTCAGCATTGATCGTTTATTTCAGGCTCTAAGGAAAAAAGAATAGTGAGGGGGACTCCAAACTAGAAAAGCCCACATCACCATGTCAGGTCCCTACTCTGTAAGCTAATGGCAGCCTATGAAACTACAGGGAAGAGCTTCTATGTTCGCTTCCTTTTCTGGGTTTCTGTTTAGTGCACAGTATGTGTGCAAGGAAACCATAAAGATGTCTCTATTTTGTATGAATTACAGAAACGCATGAGAACGATTAAAAATGTGTGGAAAAAATTAATGGTAAACACTCCCTCGGAATTGAGATGGGAGGGTAGGACCACAGGTCTCTGCAGCATGCGCTGCCCAACTTTTCCTTCTGTGTCTGTTTGTTTGGGCAGGAACTTTCTAATTTGAGCTCCTGACCTTGGAAAAGATCAAAGAGACTGATTATTAAGAAAAGGAAGGTGAAGAGCTCACTGACGCCTGACCGAATGGACAGGAGGTCACACAGACACAAAAGCCAGACTGCTGGATGCTTCTTCCTAAGCACGGGTGTGTTTGGGGCCTCACGGTAAATACCAAACAGTTCTTATCTGGGAGATTATAAAGAAACAGGCCACGTCTGGGGGACCAAAGGATGTGAGTGACCGTGTGCCAATGGACTGGTTGGCACAGGTAGCAACTTCCCAGGTTTCCAAGTGCTGGAAATTCTCCCACTTCCTTCCAGCTATAACATTCTAAACTGATGCATTAGGAAACAGGGGGCACCAAGGATCATGGGGAAATAAATAACATATTGACACTGACTCTGGAGTCCCTATTCTGTAACTTACTAGCTGTGTGGCCTTGGGCAAGTTACTTAACGTCTCTGTGCCTCAGCTTCCTCATTTATAAAATGGGACCCATAGGACACCTACTCCATGGGGTTGGTGTGGGAGGTTTAAGGCTTGTAAAATATTTAGAATACTGCTTGGTGCTAGAGATATGTCTGCCCCTATTTTAACTGCAGTTTTGTGGGGTGTTTTTTTTAAGTTATTTTATTTATTGGCTGCACCACACAGCATGTAGGATATTAGTTCCCCATCAGGGACTGAACTTGCACCCGTCGCATTGGAAGCGCAGAGTCTTAGCCACTGGACCACCAGGGAAGTCTCCATTTTTACTATTAAGCTATATGTCAGTGACATGGTCTGGATCCCACACTGATGTTTTGGAGCCAGGTGAAGGAAGACTCCCGGGAGCTCTGAAGGTTGTTAGAAGGCAAGGTTTCTGTTTTCTGCTACGAGGGAGCTGATGCGGCCAGAGCCTCACTTTTCAGAGGGGCTGAACGCATCTCTGCACTGCTGTTGCATTGCTGCTGACCCTACACCTCCATCTATGGGCAAGTACATGAAATACTTTGAAGCAAGCATGCTATTAGTGTTCATCTTTAATATTCACTCTCACAATTAAAACAAAAACGCACAAGTTTGGGAATGCTGCAAGTGTTTGGCTCCAAAAGGGTGAAACCAGGGCAGGAAAAGGGACAGGCTGACACAGATTAGAACTACACACACAGCCGACTGAAAAGGCAACGGGGCGAGGTGCGACGAGAAGAAAAGGTAAAGTACTAACTCGCTGAGATGATTCAATTTTCATCAAGTACCTTTGAATGTCAAGTTCTGCCTGAAGAGAGACCAGCATGCACTGCAAAGCCTGTGTATCAGGAGAAAAAGAGGGAGAGAGAGAGAAATAGAAAAGAAAAAGAGTGAAAACAGGAACAGAAAAAGAAGACTTTACCCAAAGGAATCATCTATTTGTTCACAATGAAAATGTAGCACAGGGAAGCCCTCTCCCCCAGAAGAAAGGCAGGAAGGTGGCAGTTCCATCCTTAGGACTCAGAGAGATGCAGGGAAGCCAGCCCTGATTGGCAATGAGTTTCCCCCAAAATATCTCACCATGGGCCCTTCTAAACTCCCCTGGGTCAGGGGAGAATATGTCACCCTGGCTTGCTGTCCTTGAAGGTGTCTCAAGGCTGCAGGGGAGTAACCAGAGTCAGAATGAAATTCCTTCCTTGGTTAGAATGCAGTCTGCTGGTGAGCCCCAACCTGCCATCTGATTGGCACTGGTCACTGGCCACCTGGCTACTCGACGAGAGAGTCCAGGACTCTGTGCCTATGCTCTGCCACATGGGATGACCAGAACTTTTTCATGAGAAGATTCAAGGTGATCTTCTACTTACAGGAACAGAAGATCAGAATTATTGTTCAGGGAACAAATTCTGACATCTGAACCTGATTGACCTTGGAGGATGTCTTCAATTGACTAGGCTCACTGTACCGGTGTTTAAATATTTCAATTCTTGTTGATCCACTAATTTTTGGACTACTTAATTTTTTAAAAAACCATGGTGGAAAAAAATTTTTTTTTTTTAAAACAAAAACTTCATCATCTTCATGCAAGAAGAATGACTCACTCTTGCATCCAAAATTGGCCAATAAGAATGTAAAACAAAGTCTTAAAGAGATGTCTATACAGCCATCTATACATCTATACAGCCAACTATACATGCAGTTCATGGTGACATTATTCACAGTAGCCAGGAGGTGGAAGCAACCCAAATGTCCACCAGCAGATGACTGGATAAACAAAATGTGGTCTATACATACTGAAAGACATTGAGCCTCGTAAAGGAATCCTGTCACATGCTACAACACTGATTAACTTTAGAACTTAATACAAAGTGAAATAAGCCTGTCACGAAAAGACAAAAACCGTATGAGTTCACTTATTTAAGGTACATGGTAATTCAGATGGATAGAAAGTAGTATGGTGGTCTCCAGGGGCTGGGGAAGGGGGTCCCTACATGTTTCTAATGCATGTGGATTTTCTTCCTTTCTATTTTTGTTTTTTAAGATTTTTTTTTAATGTGGACCATTTTGCAAAGTTTTTATTGAATTTGTTACAATGTTGCTTCTGTTTTTATGTTTTAGTTTTCTAGCCACTAGGCATACGGGATCTTAGCTTCCCAACTGGGATCGAACCTGCACTGCCTGCATTGGAAGGTGAAGTCTTAATCACTGGACCACCAAGGAAGTCCCATGCAGAGTTTCAATTTAATAAAGCGAAGAGTTCTGGAGACTGGCTGTATGTATGACATGTACGACAACATGAGTGTACTTAATGTTACTGAACTGTACACTTAAAAATGGCTGAGGTGCTAAGTTTTAAGTCATGTATATTTTTCCGTAAATCAAAAGAAAAGAAAAAAAAAAGGAAAAAAATTAGTCAGTGAGATGTCATGGCTTGGCAGCTCACTTCATAACTTACTGCACACACATACAGATATATCTATATGGATAATCGGCATACACAGAGCCTCTAAATGCCGTCATAATTTAATTATACAATATCTATGATTCATATCACCACCACAGATTTAGATATAGATATGTACATGGACGGAGGAGCCCGGTAGGCTACAGTCCATGGGGTCGCAAAGAGTCGGACATGACTGAGAGACTTCACATGTACTATGTGTATACTTCTTTTATCTCTGAATTATTTTGTATTATTTAGAGCCTAGTCTCACACATAGCAGACACAAATCTCCGCAAGAAAAAGAACACTTGAATTCAGAGGGCTATTACCAAATGTAAAAAAGGCAGGTCTCCAAACAAGAACTGTACTAAAATATTCTACCCAGATTGCACTTAGGGGTTAAAACAAAAGGAAAAGACCTCAAAGGAACTTTTAAGAGAAAAGGGGAGTGACCCCATTAGAAGAACTGTTAGCCGACCTCCTAAAGCCCTTTTTGAGGTGAATATATTCTCAGTTGAAAGGGGAGGGTTGCTGCAGGGGGTCTGATCCATCAACTATGAAAGGAAGACCCTAATGCAGACCACAAGTAATAACACCCTGTAGGTACATGATAAATAAAAGAGTAAGATGCAAATAGGATGACAGTTGCTATGAACAGACAAGAGGGGAAAGGGTACAGAAAGTCACAGAGTTTCCATCTCAAGGAGATGCGGAATAAAACAGGCCGAAGGCAGAGGACCTGGGAGGACATCGCCCGGCACAGAGACCACAGAGAACGGGAGGGTGAAGGAGACCTGTGCCCTGATGACAAGGCTGCCAGGAGGCGAGGGGCAGAGACCCCAACCTCTCTCTGCCGGGAGACACAGCAACAAGCTTAGAGAACCTGGGCAAGAGGGGACAAAGGAAGTCACCAAAGCAGCCACCGTGGGTGAGAACCACCTGAAACTGAAGGCAGAAGGGGCCAGAGAAACACCTAAATGGTTACAAGGTTCCACACTTAAAGCAAAACCAACTCTGGCTGCACCTTTCTTGCCTTTGTTGACTGAGGTCAGGGAAACGTAGAAGGTGGAAGAAGCAGAGCAGGAAGGACCCAGGGGTCCTGGGGAGGCAGGAGCTCATTTCAGCAATGGAGAACCTCCCGGGGGTCCAATGGTTAAGATTCCATGCTCCCAATACAGGGATGTGGGTTCGCTCCCTAGTCAGGGAACTAAGATCCCATATGCTGTGTGGCACATACCCCCCACCAAAAAAAAAAAAAATCAAAAAAGAAAATGCAATGGCTTCCACAGAGAAAGGGCTCTAGAACTTGAGGCCACAGAACTGCAAGTCTCTACAATGACATAAATTTTCTCAGAATTACAAAATGAAACTCACGGGAAACTTTTTCACTTTTCGCCAGGCTCCATCTGCGTGGAAAATGTTTTGAGTCGGACAGTAAGAAAGCAGAGAAAGAGAAGTGCATTTTATTAGGCCACTCACATACTCCTGTCAAATCAAGTGTGTAGAACTCAGAAGTCTCACTTATGGATTTTGACTATAAACTAGAAAATTGTTCCTTAAAAAAAAAAATAAGTAAAAGGACTAGGTGGGAAAGGAGTTGAATGTCTGTGAGTCTCTTCAGACAATGACAATGATGATCAAGTACTTTAACAATATAACGAACTTACATCAAGATTAAGGGAAATGTAACTGGAAAAAAAATGACAGGTCACCACCACAGGGAAACAGCTGGAGCAGCAAAAATAATAACGCTGTACAAATTAAACAGAAGGTAATCACCTCAAAGACTGCTAATAAATCTAATGGCTATCCAAGGACGAAAATAGCAGAGAAACTATAGATGTCGCTGTTATATGGAATGGTACTTGGGATGTCTTTGAAAGACCAAGCCGGGCTGGAAGGAAAAGAGGATCAACAGTTTTCATGCAGCAGACAGAACCAAAGATGAACAACATACAGTATTTATGGGACTTCCCTGGTGGTCCAGTGGTTAAGAATCTGCCTCACAAGGCGGGGGATGTAGGGTTTGATCCCTGGTCGGGGAACTAAGACCCCACAAGCTATGAGGTACCAACCAGAGAAGCATCACAATGAAGACCGAGCACAGTCAAATAAATAGAGTTCATTTGGTTAAAAAAAAATACCGTATTTATAACAGAAAGTGATGAATAATATTTATTTTCTCTGTTTTGCCATATCTAAGTTTTCTATAATAAAGTTATATAATAATAGAAACAGAAGAGTATGGCTAAAGGTGGCAAAAGCGCAATGTAGGTCTCTAGTGAGCAACAAGGAGAGAAAACCTGCAAAAGACGTTGGAGAGGACCAGATTTTTTGAACTCACAAAGAGAGTCCTGGTTTTGTTCAGAAATTGGAGATTCTTCTGATACCACTTTTCCTTTAGTCAACTTTGACAGCTTGGGAGTAATTTAACTAGTCTGAAGACTGAAGACTAACTGTGGTTAAAGAAAATTCATTCAGGAAAAAAAATGAAAAGATCTAGTGAAAACATGTCTATATTGGCTTCCCAGGTGGTTCAGTGGTAAAGAATCTGCCTGCCAATGCAGGAGATGTGGGTTTGATCCCTGGGTCACAAAGATCCCCTAGAAAAGGAAATGGCAACCCACTCCAATACGCTTGCCTGGGAAATCGCATGGACAGAGGAGCCTGGTGGGCTGCAGTCCATGGGATCGCACAGAGTCGGACACGACTGAGCGAGTGAACACACACAAGAGCCCGTAATTACTCAGTAATGGCCGGGTTGTCCACCGTATATTCCAACATGACGATCTAACTGCAAGAGCCCCAACTAAGATTTTTATTCATGTTTCTAAATTTACAGACACATATTTCCTCTTCCTCCTCTCTTACTGTCAAACATTCTTGTCCTTTATTTTACAAACAGAGAATTATCAGTATTAGTTTCCACTGAGTTCAAGACTCAAGGGATGTGAAGTGCTATTTTTATCATAGTTCTGAAAGCCTACTACTGTCTTCCTGATTTTGAAGTCACATGACAGTGATTTAATTTCCTTAAGCCTGACTCTCCTTATCTGTGAGTGGGGACATTAATAGTATTTATGTCGCACAGTTGTTATGAGGATTAACTGAGATTGAGGCATAAAACACGATACATAATTCCAGGCATAAACTAAGAATGCAAATGCTAGGAATTTGAAACTTTAAAAACATACATTGCATTATCAAAAAGATGCCTTAGTTAAACAAATAACCAAACAATAAATGTCAAATGTCTTAAAATTTTGCACACTGCTTTGGTTTAGCCATTCTATTTTGAGCAATTAATTATAAGGAAATCTATAATAACCCACAAGAGAGCCCCACATGGTGCTGTGTTTGTATATTGTGAGGTGAGCACACGATGGAACCAATCAAATCAAGCATCAATAAAGATGATGAGTAGCTGACTCTGTAACAACACAGAATAAAGTTCACACATATAATCATGCTAGAAAACTGGCAAATGTGGTTTTCTTTTGAATTTATATGCTGAGAAAAAAATGGATATAAAACAAAATGCTAATCCACGTGTGCTGTTGTTTTTTCACTAAGTCATGACTAACTCTTTTGCAACCCCACGGACTGTAGCCCACCAGGCTCCTCTGTCCATGGGAATTTCCAGTCAGGAGTACTGGAGTGGGTTGCCATTTCCTTCTCCAGGGGATGTTCCCAGCCCAGAGATCTAACCCACATCTCCTGCACTGCAGGCGGATTCTTTCCTGCTGAGCCACCAGGGAAGCCCCATGTGGGTTATGAGAGCATAAATGATTCTTTTATTCTTTATCTGTTCTTTCTAACAGTTCTAGAATTTACAAGTATATTACTTTTGCAATTAAAAAATAAGAAATTATTTTTAAAAGTCACCTGGGATTTAGCATCAACTTATTTGTGATTCTTTTTCTGATTTCTTCCTACCTCCAAAAAAACTTAGCATTGAGTATGAGTTATGAGTAAAACAAAAGGAGGAAAAATACTGTATTCATTAGAAAGTCTTAAAAATGGGAAGAGCAATGAGATTATATTTAAAGGCATTGCTTCTATCACTTGTAATCTTGCCATTTTGTTTTTTTCATGTTGATTGGTATCAGTTGCACCACAAGGGGGCGCCTTAAACTTAGCAAGTACAGTAATGCAGTGGCCAGCATGATGGAAGGAAGCAGCTGACATCAGAAACTTAGGGAGCAAGACACACTCCACAAGGATTGCTTTGCGAAGTCTTCACCCTCCTCAGGACATCCTCACGGGGTCCCTTGTATGAACACAAACTCACTTTGGCCAGTCTTTGACAAAAACCACAGTGGGCTGGCTGCTTGTGTCCTGACTACCAATGATGGAAGGGAAAGAGTTGATTTGAAGTTAGTAGCCACTGTGACACAAAACGAAAGAAACCAACAAAAGCAGGCGTTGGGAAAACAGTCTTAGAAATAATTCTGTCCTAGAGACACAGAGTAACCTAGAGATGAAAGCAATTTCAGGTTATTCCGGGTGGGGAAAAAAAAGGTTACTCAGTTGAGAAGTGTTAGTCACTCAGTCTCCTCTATCCATGAAGGTTTCCAGGCAAGAATGCGGGAGTGGGTTGCCATTCCCTTCTCCAGGAGATCTTCCTGACCTGATTGAACTCAGCACTGAACTCTCCTGCACTGTAGGCAGATTTTTTACCATCTGAGCCACCAGGGAAGCGCCACCAGTTGAGAAACCCAACTGTAATATAATGCCTTTTTAAAGTGTTTAAAATAATAAAGATGGAATAAAGTTAGGTGGACCTGTGAGACTCTGTAAGTCATGCTAAGATTTATAACTGATATAACAACACAGTAGACCTTTGAACAATTTGGGATCATAACAGGCTCCCCCATCCCCCCCTTGTAGTTGAAAATCCATGTATAACTTCTGACTCTCCAGAACTTAACTATTAATACAGCCTATTGTTGACAGGAAGCCTTACTGATAACATAAACAGTTGATTAGCATATATTTTATATGTTACATGTATAGCTACCTATATTTTATGTATTCAGTGACATATCTTTACTTAATTTTTTTGGTATTTCTAGGTTATGAGGTTCATCTGCAAGTTTTTTCAAACCACTGCAAAATCTCAAAAAAGTTTTCCAATATATTTATTGAAAAAAATCCACATATAAGTGGGCCCATGCAGTTCAAACCCATGCTGCTCAAGGGTCAACTGTAATCTTAAAACATAGCATGAAGTCTGAGAATTCTGAAGGACAAACTCACAAATTAAAAAGACTGCAACATGTAACAAAAAGAGTTCAGGGTCTGATTAAACTTCTGATTAAATAAAAACCTTAAGAAATCTTAAGAATTTCTAATTAACTAAAAATCCTCAGTAATTCTGTAGTGAATTTAGGACAATGATTGGTAATATGACTTTTGGCAGGAAAACAGGGCTTGAGCCTCAGTTTCAACACTTAATATCTCTGAAGACCTTGGGATGCTGTCTTGGGCTGTGTACCTTGGAAATGCCACCTTCCTTGGTCATGTGTAGCTTCATTATCCATAAGACAGTAGAAATAGTAATAAAAAGACTTGAATTACAGTTTGTTGTATGAAATAAGGTAACTTATGAAAAATGCTAACCCCAGTGCCTAGCATACAACAAGGCAGCACCTGGTTTAATAAGAGCCTGAGTGGGACTTCCCTGGCAGTCCAGTGGTTAAGACTTCACCTTCTAAAGCAGGGAGTGTGGGTTTGATCCCTGGTCAGGAAGGGAAGATCCCACATGTCTCAAAGCCAAAAAAACAAGACATAAAACAGAAGCAATATTGTAACAAATTCCTAAAGACTTTAGAAACAGTTCACATCAAAAAAATCTTAAAAAAAAAAAAAAAGTCTGATAAATAATAGGATTGCCACCACTCCTGTGCAGTATGTGGCTGAGAAGTATCTGAACACCTCTGTGAAATGGGGGAAGGAGCCTGATTTTAAAAAAACAAATAAACTTAGTACATGTATGCATACAACCGAGTGCTGGTCTTCAAAGCAGTGGGTTTGCAGGGTCACACAACTGCTTCTCTGACCTTGCCGCCGTCTGCAAAAAACGGAACGAGAAGGAAGCCAGCACACCTGCTGCCTGTCGGGCCCCGATTCAGCCAGTTCTTCCTGGAGCTGCACCACCACGGTTCATGGTGGGCAGCCACGGGTGCCACAGCGACTCCAAAATATTCTGAGACTAACCCTGGCCATTCATCTTCAGTTTAGTGCTTTCAATCTCCACCCTTTCTACCACCTAGAACAGGAGACCTATGAGATGCAACACATTGATGAGAGATTTGATACAGTCAATTCTCATGGAAATGAAAGGTGCTTCGGGCATCTCTTTGTAAGAGTGACTGGTGTCTAGTGAACAGACCTCCAAGTCCCTTCCCTGATCCTCCACGTTCCCACATAACAGAGGGGGAAACAGTGACTTGGAAATACACCTGCCAAGTGACATACAGTGTTTGGGAAGAGTTAACCCAGGTCATCTCCACTAGGGCGACAGGTGTTTCCCCACCAGGTACAGCCTACGGCCATCCCAATGACCAGCTCCTTCAGGACTCTGCTGACTTTTCCTTCACGGCATTTAATACCACTGGAAACACTTGAGACTTAACATACTTAGTTGCTTCTTCTCTGTCTCCTTGGCCCCCTACACACACACACACACACACACACACACACATGTGATGGCATTTAATACCACTGGAAACACTTGAGACTTAACATACTTAGTTGTTTCTTCTCTGTCTCCTTGGCCCCCTACACACACACACACACACACACACACACGTGACCACCAAGAAATCAGGGTACCTCCAGGTCTCAGATTTCCCTTCTAGGATGAATGGATGGAAGAGGGCTGGAAGAGGTGGTGGTCTCTGGGAGCCTGGACTTCCTGCAGCCTGCTTGACTTGAGGGCTCTTCCCTGGACCGTCAACCACCTCACTGGGTCTGAGGAGTTCAGATACACGTCTCAGGGGCTGTTCTTACACCCAGCAGGCTAGCGAGCTCAGCCACACTTAACACCAGCCTCTCCAGCCCACCATGGGTTCTTGCTCCATCGAGAGCATTCCAATCCATCACCCCTGCTCCCCTATGCTTTTGTGCTCCTTGGCTGCTCTCTCTCACACCTTCTTGAAAGGAGGAAAATCTCCATCAGATATGGAATTTCTGTTTGGCAGGGTTTCCCTTCCATTTTCACCAATACCCTCCTCCCCTGGAACATGAAACTCAATAAAAAATTCTCAAGAAAAAAAGGCCTTCCAAACCGGAGGTTTCCCTTTCTCCCTCATTATACAAAGGCTTTGCAATACATCCCACACTTGCTTTAATATGGGCCTGTCCGGGAAGCTGCTGCAGAGGAATTCGGCTTCATGGTGGGATGGAAGTGCCAGTTAACACTGGCCTCGGCTGTGATCTGACTAGACCTTGCCTTGGGAGCAGGCTTCTCGTGCTCAAGACCTTAAGAATTTGGGGGGGGGGGGCGGGGGTATAAATCAGAAGCTTATGATGAACACACACACACACACTACTGCGTATAAAATATATAACTGGGGCTTTCCTGGTGGTCCAGTGGCCAGAACTCCAGGCTCCCGACACAACGGCCAGGTATTCAATTCCTGGTCAGGGAACTAGATCTCATGTGTCAGAGCTAAGACACAATGCAACCAAACAAAATAATTTTTTAAAAAGATAGATAACCAACAAGGAACTACTACTGTATAGCTTAATATTCTGTTGTGACCCCATGGGCTGTAGCCCACCAGACTCCTCTGTCCATGGGATTATCCCAGCGAGAATACTGGAATGGATTGCCATGCCCTCCTCCAGGGGATCTTCCTAACCCAGGGATTGAACCCAGGTCTCCTGCACTGCAGGCAGATTTTTTACCATCTTTTAAGGGAAGCCTCCTCATATTCCGTAAGAATGTAAATGAGAAAAGAATCTAAGAAAGAATGAATATATGTATATATATAACAATCACTTTGGTGTATATTTGAGACTCACACAACACTGTAAATCAACTATACTCCAACTGAAAAAAATCTTAAAGAAATTTTTTTTTTTTTAAGAATTTTCATAGGGAGGAGAGGTGGAAGAACTGAATTTTAATAGGGAGGGGAGGCAGGGTGAAAAAACGGGGTCCTCTATTAAGTCAAGCTGAGAATGTAATTCCGATGCTCCTTTTTCTCCCACAGGAAAGGGGCCCAGAGTCTGCGGCCTCTTAGATCCCCAAACCTGCCTCAGAAACACACTGATTCACACACCCCCAGCGCTGGCGCCCAGACCCACTGCTGGACGCGTCTGAGTATCTTGTCTTTGTTGACCTACAATGAGGAGAGGCTGGCCTTTTCACACCCATCTACTCTGGAAGCTTGCAGGATGACTGGCAGGGGTATTTCAGGGGGAGGGAGTGTCCTGTGCACATTGTGTGTGTGTTGGGAAGTAAGACTGAGTGGTCCAGAAAACCCTGGACTGACAGTAGGAGATGCCCATGTAACGTAACACAGGCAGCAGCCTGGGCCTCAGTTGCCTTCAGTATAAAACAAAGAGTTTGAGATTTCTCTGATAGTCAAGTAGTTAAGACTTCACCTTCCGACACATGGGGTATGGGGTTCGATCCCTGGTGGAGAAGCTATGATCCCATATGCCTCACACTAAAACCAAAACATAAGACAGAAGCAATACTGTAACAAATTCAATAAGGACTTTAAAATGGTCCACATCAAAAGACCTTTCAAAAATAGAAAAATACATAAATAAAACAGAGACTCAACCTGTACCACAGAGCTTAGCTTTAGACCTGACTGCCTCTCAACACCCTGGGTCACACCAGAGAGCCCCCCTCACAGTCATTCCCAAGGAATGCTAAGCACATTGGGTCAGAGCTGCAAGTCCTCCATCGCCAAAGCTCCCAGTGCAGGTGGGAAGAACCTGAAGCCAGAAGCTCCAGGGTTCTGCACTTGTTAACTGTTTTACTCTGAAGGAATTACTTAACCTGACACCAGGTTTTATACAGAGCCCATTAAACCACTGGGTCTCCCTTTGTTGTTGTTGCTTAGTTGCTAAGTCACGTCCGACTCTTTGCGACCCCATGGACTGTAGTCCTCTAAGCTCCTCTGTCCATGGGATTCCCCATGGAATTGCTATTCCCTTCTCCAGGGGAATCTTCCCGACCCAGGGATTGAACCTGTGTCTCCTGTGCTGGCAGGCAGATTCTTTACCACTGAGCCACCTGGTAAGTGCAGGTCTCCTTTCCACATCTGCAAAATGACAACAGCCATCCGGCTGACCTCATGAGGTCACCAAGAAGCACCAACAAGGTACATGAGACAAAAGCACTGCTAACTATAAAGCTCTAAAAATAACAAAGCAGCGGTGTTGTTATTAAGGAGCAGAGCTTCAGGCATGCACATGGAGAAAAGAGCTGCTACCGTGTTTTGCTGCTTAAGAAGGAGTCCGCCTGCTTGGCTGCAGGGACACAAGACCTTCCACACACAGCTTCAGTTTGGGAGAGGATCAAAGTCCTGGTGGCGGATGTCAGCTCTCCCGTCCCCAGTTGGGGGCCTGGGCCACGATGAGAGACTTGCTGTCCTGAGCTCCCGACACCCTCCTTCCCACGGAATTGCACACTTTCCTGACCCCAACCTAATTCCAGGTCAGATCTCTGGTTCTCTGCTGCCACATACATGTGGATCCCAGCAGACAGCGCTTGGCCAACCTTCCCACGCCCACCAGCCCATGTTCCTGAGAGCTCAGTGCAGGCCTCTGGCCTCATTTCCCAGCTCCTGGCCTATTAATCTCCAGAAACAACCCAAATACCTTTTCGGAGCTGAAAATTACTAAGAAAACAAGTAAGCTTTACTGGCAGATAAAAATACCTTCCCATACATATACTCTTTTTTTTTTTTTTTCCTTTTTTTTTATACTCTTTTTTAAAAAAAAAATAATGATATACATTAGAAGATCAATGCTTTATTTTTTGCTTTTATTTTTCAGCCTGCATGGCATGTGGGATCTTAGTTCCCCAAACAGGGATCAAAACCATACCCCTTGCAGTGGAAGGGCAGAGTCCAACCACTGGCCACCAGGGAAGTCTCACAAATACCCTCCTTGACAGTTCCATTTCACTGCTAATAGCCAACACCTAAGAGAGTGATGCCATTTCTTCAATTCAAAAGTAGATGAATGTTATTTAAATAGACAAGGAACACAGGCTATGATCAATTGCTAATTTGTGTGATCAAACATCACCATGATAATAAATACAACGTAACCGGGGCCATAATTACAAATTAGTATTTTTCACATTGCATTTAAGGTAAATAATCTGTGGCGAGGCAAAAACACCAACACCACTACTAACAACAAAACCCAAGCAATAGCTCTCTAATATGATTTTAAGATTATAGGAATAGAGTTCATACATTCTCCTAGCTGGGTGAATACTATTGAGGGTCATTTTTAACATCCAGTCAAATCTTTTGCTCATAAAGTAAGTAAAGATTTCAATCTTTTTAAACAGAAGGTTGGATCTTAGCAGTTCTTCTGGAAGAAGTTTAATACGTGCACCTCTAATTACAATGAATTAAAATAGAATGTGTGCACATAACAATTCAACTCTAAACAGACTTTGCTAATTGCTTGGAAACAGCAGAAGCAAAAAGTTGAAAACAGGCTCTAAGTTACACAAACAGCCTCTGGCCTTACACTGAAAAACTGAGAGAGTGCGATCGGAAGAGAGCAAAGAGCCCTTTAGCAAAATTAGAAGTCGCAGAGCTCCTGCTTGTCATCACAGATAGGGAACTGGGGGAGCTGGGGTGCAAGCACAGTTCATGAACAATCAGCAGGGCACTGAGTGATGCCATTAAAAAGCTTTAAAAAAAAAATTTAAGTGAATTAACCAAGAGTCTGTCACACAGAGTGAAGTCAGAAACAGAAAACCAAATATCACATATTAACACATATACATGGAATCCAAAAAAATGGTACAGATGATCCTATCAGTAGGGCAGGAACAGAGATGCAGATGTAGAGGACGGCCATGTGGACACGGCAGGGGAAGGAGACGGCGGGAGGAGTTGAGAGAGTAGTCCTGACATCACACACACGACCACGTGTAAAGCTGAGAGCTAGCGGGGAGCTGCTCCACGGCTCAGGGAGGTCAGCTCTGTCCTGTGATGACCTTGAGGGGTGGGATGGGGCGGAGAGGGAGGGGATCTAATCATGACTGATTCGTGTTGATATACATGGGGTCCCCAGGGGGCGCTAGCAGTGAAAGAACCCGCCTGCCAAAGCGGGAGACTTCAGAGATGCCAGTTTGACCCCTAGGTGAGGAAGATTCCCTGGAGAAGGAAATGGCAACCCACTCCAGTCTTCTTGCCTGGAGAATCCCATGGACAGAGGAGCCTGGCGGGCTACAGTCCACGGGGTCGCAAAGAGTCGGCCACGACTGAAGAGACTCAGCGCAGCTCCGCACATGTGGAGGTACAGCAGGGACCATCACAACACTGACAAGCGATTATCCTTCAGTGGAAAAAAAAATAAAAGAGGGAAGGGATACGTGTACACTTACAGCTGATTCATGCTGTGGTACAGCAGAATAACCCGGCATTGTAAAGCAATTATTCTCCATTTAAAATTTTTTTTAAAAATTAAAACTACTCTTCCAGGAGAAAGGCATAAAAACGTTAATGCAGAGAGGAAATACATTGAAAGTATATGTTGGAAGAAATCTGATGAGCAATAGGTTGAAAGAGAAAGATAAACAGAAATGGTGACTCACAAACAAAATACAGAGCTATTGCAAAGGCGCTTTTCACCATAAACAAGCTCCAAATGGGTCACAGGCATTTCCACCTGGATCATCTGTTTGGCTGCGCCACCTCCTGTCCTTGAGAACATAAGGCAGGTGCGATGCTAGAATGTCAACACCACCGGCTGAAGTGGCCTCCTCTTCCTTCCTATTCTGGAGATTTAGTTTGGCAGTGTTGAGGTGCAGTAAGGTGACGGGGGAACTGCAGACATGGAGCAGAGGAAACCCACATCATTGAGATGAGTACACCCGCTGGTCTGAATACATCTTGTGTGGACCAAGCCTCTCCTCTGCCTCGAAGACTCCTGAGCTGCCGTGGGTCTGAGGCTGCTGAGTAGGCATATGGGGTCATTCTAGCGCTCGTGGGGGAGAGGGGGCTCGGCATTATTTCCATCCTCCAGCACTCCCTGGAGAATCTCGTCAAAAAAACTGGCCAGCCTCCATCCCTCCCACCCGCAGATCCCTGCCAAGTCACATTCCCTCCTTGGGTCTGCACCCCCAGGCAGGAGGATTTAGGACAAAGAGGAGAAGGTCACTCTCACTTTGCAGGCTATTTGCTCCATGGAATTTCAACTCTCAGCCAGGGATGTCTGGCATCAAATCTCCCTCTTTTTGATCCCCTGGCCTCTCTCATAATTTACCAAGTATCATGATGGCCTTCTACATCGTTCATAAAGTTAATAAATCCCACTTGCATAGCAGCAGTTCCTTGGCCTCTGGGTCCAGTCACTCACGCTTTCAAGGCAAGACTGCAGAGCAAGGATAACCCTGAGTCTTCACTGACTCCTAGATTGACATTGACCTCAATATTTTGAGATTCGACAGTAGAGCTTGAAAATCAGAGCAGAGGGCAGAGTTGAAGCAGATAGGGCATTTGACTGGCTGGCATTTAAAAAAGATTATATTTTTAATGGAATGGTGGGGCTCTGGCCACCATCATCTACAGCAGGCAGATCAGCGCCCACTTATAAGAAGCATAAAGCACAGTTTTTTAAGTTTATACTTAAAGTATACACCATACCTGGCAATTAACTGACTGCATTAATAGATGCAGAACTATTATGCTGCTCATGACTGTTCTGCGTGGAACACTGGAAAGAAGACAAGCCTTCTACGCACTCAATAGCTCTAAAGATTATCTTGTTGAGTCCCCCCTCCTCTCCACTCATCATGCAGACCTTCCATCAGCTGAAAAGACACGATGAAGTGGAATCCAGTGTTCAGCTCTGTTATAGATCTGTCTTCTCACTTCTTTCCCACTCTAGTGTCAGCTCAGAGGAGGAAGACAGGCTTCCCTGGGGCATACAGAGCTGTCATGCTGATGACAAGCACCTGCCACCAGGAACAAGGGAAAACAACACAGCTGGGCAAGTGATCCATCCCAGGGGTGTCCAGAAGGCTCATCCCTGACACTGAATTGCATTACACAGCCAGGCAGGTGAGCACAGCTCTTCCCCATTGTGTTACCAGCCACCAGTGTATTGGGTTGGCCCATAAGTTCGTTCTGAACAAACTTTTGGACCAACCCAATATATGGACCCTTGTCCTGGTCACCAACGACAAGGGCAGGATCTGACTTGTAAGCAGACGGGATAGTAGCTTGTGGATGAGTTGCAAGAGGAAGAGGGTGATTTTGTGGGCACTAAGGAATCATCATGTTGTTCAAAGAATGCCCCACCAACTGGCCAGTGGAACCCTATAGATCTCCAGCTCCATGGCGGGCTAAGCAGGGGCTTTGGATTCCATCATTAAAAGTGCAGACACGACTGGGAAAGAAACAACAGCAGCCTTATCAGATAGTGAGACTTAGTGTCACTAATTCAGGAGAACGTTTCTTGAGAGGAGATTTTGATAAGATGCAGGAAGCAGGAACCAGAAATGAAATTGCTGGTGCCAAGGCGACTATCCCTGCTGTATAGTTCAGGGAGCTCAGCTCGGTACTCTGACGACCCAGGCGGGCGGGACTGGGGGTGGGGGGTGGGTGGGAGGAAGGAGATATATGTGTATATAACTGATTCACTTGGTTGTGTAGCAGAATCTAAGACAAACATAGTAAAGCAACTATATTCCAATAACAAAAAAGGCAACTATTCTTTACTTCATTGTTTTTCACGAGTTCATGAACCTAGACCCAAAGTGGGAAAAGTCCAGTGCTCTCCAGCTCCACTTCCCCCACAGGACAAATCTCCCCCATCTTACCATGGGCAACAGGAACAGACTGTGGTCCAGACTGTTAGTATTCCTCTCTGGCCCACATTGGTGGAACACAGCTTCAACCCACCCACCTGGTCAATGACCAAATGGAGACAAGAATGATGCCGACCCTGGACTGTGCTGTGAAGGCATAGTTATAGGGACTGACAGGAGCTCCAGAAAACAATGAAATGGGGCAGGGGAGGAAAGGAGGACTCTTAAGATGGGAAGAAAGGCAGCCAGATAGAAATTTGTTAAGAGTTAGATTCCAAAAATTTATTAACAAGTCACATATTCACTCTTCCAAAAAGTAACAGTTAAAATACATGGCCCATTAGGTCTGATCAACCATAAACATCACATATCTACTGTCAGCTAGCTCCAGTGAATGTAGGAGGACAAGATTTGGAAACCATCTGTCTTATAAAGTTTCTTTCGGTCCCAGCACTTAACCTCATGCATGCGAACAAGACTAAAATGAAGACTCACTAACACAGTACAGAGGAAATTCATATCCTATTATAAGATCAACTCAATGAGTAAAAAGAATTCACTGTGTCCCTCCAGAGATGTCAAAATTAAATAACGGAAGCAGAGTTTTCTGGACTCTTCTCCAAAGGAGAGTTTTTCTTAATTGCTGGTGTTTTATGGTCATCTTGGGTAGTCTGAACAGATCATGAAAACGCATCAAAAGCATGTAGTCCATAAAAGACTTTCAAAAAATATAACAGGCAAGACAAGTTTATCAAATGACCATTAGAACTAAAATGCAATAAAAAAAAAATTATCTTTACATACAATAGAAGTCACACTGAACAATTTTGCTTTGGTTATTTCATGATCTCAATCAGACCGCCTCCCTCTTCTTCCAGTTTCATAAAGTCTGCCCCATGACTGCTACTGGAATTACATGATATGGAAGATTATTATCCTTCTGAGTTGATGTCATCATTGCTTGGAAGCCAGGTCATAGTTTTTAAAACCAGGAAGCATCTGCAGTGTATAAAATTACTTTCAACTTCTGTAGCTTCTAGGCCTAAAGCCAAAAAGGTAATGAGTTACCTCAAAAATATTTTCTTCTCTTTCTTTAACAACAACTAAAAAATATGTATGTGGAGAGTAGGGGTTGAAGCAAAAAGCAATTTACACCACGTTATCCAGGGGTGACAAGTAACTACTTATCAGGCCTGCTTTTAATCTTCTTATTTTCTCTTACCTGTCTTTACCTCCAAGATCAGAATTCTTTTCAAGCCCCAATTCTGCATCCTTTTGACATCAGTCCCCCAAGGCCTGCTTTTTTGCTCTGGGGCGGGGGGCGGGGGGGTCGTTAAAGACATTCCAGGCCCACAAGCTTTTCATTACTGATTAAACATCTTTTCTGCTGACCATGACTGCATGTGGACTTGTCAACGATCTCTACTCGGGAGAGGGATTCAATTCTTTATAAGAAGAAAAAGCACTTGGTGCTTTATTTCTCCATGAAACTCTCATAATCCAAAGATCTTCCACGCATCTACCAAGTGACTCATTTTCCCTTAATGGCTTTCAGATATTGGCATGCCCCTTCCAGTGTTTACAATTCCATCACTCCAAGCAGAGGAGGTAACACAGCCTCAGGTTATATGAGGAAGGCGCCACATCAGTGCATCTGGTAGAACAAGATGGCCAGGCACAGGAGGGTGTCTGAGAAAGGGCACAGACTTGGAACTAGACCGTCCTAGATATATATATGGTCTACCAAATAACTTTATTTTCTTGGGCTCCAAAATCACTGCAGATGGTGACTGCAGCCATGAAATTAAAAGACGCTTGCTCCTTGGAAGAAAAGCTATGCTAAACCTAGACAGCGTATTAAAAAGCAGAGGTCCGTATAGTCAAAGCTGTGGTTTTTCCACTAGTCATGTACAGATGTGAGAGCTGGACCATAAAGAAGGCTGAGCGCCCAAAGAATTGATGCTTTCGAACTGTGCTGTTGGAGAAGACTCTTGAGAGTCCCTTGGACAGCAAGGAGATCAAACCAGTCAATCCTAAAGGAAATCAATCCTGAATATTCACTGGAAGGACTGATGCTGAAGCTGAAGCTTCAATACTTTGGCCACCTGATGAGAAGAGCCGACTCACTGGCGAGGACCTGGTGCTGGGAAAGATGGAGGGCAGGAGGAGAAAGAAACCACAGAGGATGAGATGGTTGGATGGCATCAACTACTCAATGGACATGAGCTGAGCAAACTCAGGGAGATAGTGAAGGACAGGGAAGACTGGTGTGCTGCAGTCCATGGGGTCGCAAAGAGCTGGACACAACTGAGAGACTGAACAACAATCAAATAACTTAGCCTGGCTGAGCCTTGGTCTTCTCATCTGCAAAATGGGAACACCACCATGTAGCTTATCCAGAGTTTCAATGAAGAGTAAATGAAATCATTTCTGTGCCTGGTAGATGGTCCATACTCAACAAATACTTTTGCTTCGCTCATTCTCCAACCTCTCTTCAAAAAATTCTGCTAGAACACACCCAGATGTATGTGGATTCCCTGCTATGGCAGGGTGGTTTTCTATATTACACATTGTCTGATTCTTCCTTCAGTCTATCCCAGCATCAGCGTCTTTTCCAGTGAGTCAGCTCTTTGCATCAGGTGGCCAAAGTATTGGAGTTTCAGCTTCAGTATCAGTCCTTCCAATGAATATTCCGGACTGATTTCCTTTAGGATGGACTGGTTTGATTTCCTTGCAGTCCAAGGAGCTCTCAAGGGTCTTCTCCAACACCACAGTTCAAAAGCATCAATGCTTCGGTGATCAGCTTTGTTGGTAAAGTAATGTCTCTGCTTTTTAATATGCTGTCTAGGTTGGTCACAGCTTTTCTTCCAAGGAGCAAGCATCTTTTAATATCATGGCTGCAGTCACTATCTGCAGTGATTTTGGAGCCCAAGAAAATAAAGTCTGTCACTGTTTCCATTGTTTCCCCACCTATTTGCCATGATATAATGAGACCAGATGCCATGATAAGTATACTTAAGCATAAATAAGATATATAAATATATACTCATATAAATAAGAGTATTTATGCTCATAAATACAGACTAAAAAGAAGTATCTGCTGTGAGCATATACTCAAGATCAACCAATAAGTCCATTTGCTACACTGAAAGTGAAAGTCGCTTAGTCGTATTTGACTCTCTGTGACCCCATGGACGATATAGTCCATGGAATTTTCTAGGCCAGAATACTGGAGTGAGTAGCCTTTCCCTTCTGCAGGGGATCTTCCCAACCCAGGAATTGAACCCAGGTCTCCCACACTGCAGGTGAATTCTTAACCAGCTGAGCCACCAGGGAAGCCTAAGAATACTAGAGTGGGCAGCCTACCCCTTCCCCAGTGGATCTTCCTGACCCAGGAATCGAACCAGGGTCTCCTGTATTGCAGGCAGATTCTTTACCAACTGAGCTATCAGAGAAGCCCATTTGCTACACTACTCTGTTTTAAATCTTTTTACCTCTTGGCCATGCTGCACAGCATGTGGGATCTTAGTTCTCCAACCAGGAATCAAACCTGCCTCCCCTGCATTGGGAGTGCAAAGTCTTAGCCACTGGACCACTAGGGAAGTCCCATGCTACAGTATTCTAAACCCACTGCATCCACGAGCAATTACAATGCATAAGCACTTACACGGTTCTAGCTGTCCACGTATTATCAGGTTACGTATCAGGAATGTTCCCCAAAGTTGCGTAACAGTCAAACAAAATTTAATGAAAAAAAAAAAAAATTAATGGAATTAGTTTTCATTTCTTAGCTAATTATCAGGACTTACCTTTTTATTCATGTTTTGTCTTCAGTTAAAATTCTGCCATTTAATGTACAGCTGTGAGATAATTTGAGTCAAGTCTGTCAATGTTGAAATGAACTAAAGTCACTTCTATCTTAGAAGTAACTTGATTGGTAATCCCTTTAGGGTAAGAATAACCAAACCTTGATTGCATTGGGTGAGCAATCACCTCCTAGTTATATAGCAGTGTTCTTAAAGCCAATAAATAATATGTGAACCACATATACAAAGGGACCCTATCCTGTTTATTCACCTCAAAACTCAGCATTTCTTCACAAAACTCACAAGGAATTTGAGTATCTGTCTGGGTATGTGTGTGCTTCCTATTTTGGATTTTTAAAAAATTGTGCTCTCTCTTTATTCTATTACATTTTTCATTCTCCCTCTCCCCATGCTAATAGCGTAATCCCCAGCTATGAAAACAAAATGTCTTAAAAACAAAAATTGTGATGTAAAGACTTATGGCTTTTTCCATGGCATAACCCAGACCATTAATCTCCCACTCGCCAGTGCCAAGAGTGGTCAAAGCTGGCACATACGTAAAAAATAAATGTACCAAGTTTCCATGTCTTTCTTCCTCTGAGAAATGTGAGGCAAGCGTTGAGGAAAGCGAGTACTCCAGGTCAAAGGATGTGAAACAATCTAAACGGTCCCCTTCCTCCCATTTTCCAGCCCTTGGAGTGTTTATCTAATGGAGCCTTTGAGAGTGTCTGGTGAGAAAGATCACGTACTGTGTCTTTGAGGAAATAAACTCACATCTCAAGCTTAGAGGCCTGAAATGTCCGTAGAAAACACAGCTTTGTGGATCCCAGGTGGAGGCCAATCAGTTGAAGAAAGTAAACACCTCTCACCGAGTGGCTGCCACCTTTGTCCTTCAACTCCTTTCACAAATGCTGTGGTTGCCCGAACTTGACGTCAGGGAGACTTGAGGTCTGAAGACTAGTTAGAAATTGCTGTAAATGTTTTTAAAGCAATTGTCTGGACGACTGCTCTGTGCCTGAACATGTACCAACCCAACTCACAGTTACTGACACTAGTAAAAGTCTAACCAGGAAGTCTCTTCAGATTCTAAAACTATTCAGCTGACATGCAATCACATGGGTAATAGCACTGTGTGTATATTTTACTAATGAAAAGTGAACAAAACCTGAATGCCCACTGACACACAAACAGATAAACAAGATATGGTCTATACACACAACTAAAATATTATTCAGCCTCAGAAAGAAGAAAATTCTGACACATACTATAGTACAGATGAACTTCGAGGACATTATGTTCAGTGAAATAATAAGCCAGTCACAAAAAGACAAATACACTATGATTCCACTTATGTGAGGTACTCAGAGTAGTCAATTCACAGAGACAGAAAGTAGAATGTTGGTTGCCAGGGGCTAAGGAAAGGGGATTGGGGAATTGTTCTTTAAAAGGTATAGCGTTTCAGTTTTACTGGATGAAAAAGTTTGAGAGATTATCTGTATAACACTGCAAATATACTCAACACTATTGAACTGAGTGCTTAAAAATGGCTAAGATGGCAAAAATTCAAGTGAAAAAAAAAATTAAATATTCTAAAAAAAACAGTAAAATCCTGTCAACTGTCAAAATAAAGTGAGAGGGGGAAAAGTGATCAAGAAAGGGTAACTGCTAGTGTGGGTTCTCTACAAAATATTGGGTTGGCCAAAATGTTCCATCAGGTTTTTGAAACATGTTACAGAAAACCTTGAACAAATGTTTTGGCCAACTCAGTATCTAAGTATATAAGGAGGATTCAAATGGAAAATTACTTCTAGCATATCATTTGTGATGGGGAAGGAGGTTAAGTCCCTGCCTGTGTATTTAGTGAAAGCTAAGTCTTACCCTAAGGGCTCGCTCCAAGAGGGGAATGGCCGTGGACTTGATCGAGTTTGAATGAAGATCTTAGCCACATTTCTCTTGGCCTGATGGTCCCTTTGGTATTTCCCCAATCTTTTGATTCCTTGAGATATTTAAGCATGCTCTTACCCCAGATGGGGCTTCCCTGTTGGCTCAGACGATAAAAAATCTGCCTTCAAGGCAGGAGACCCAGGTTTGATCCCTGGGTCAGGAAGATCCCCTGGAGAAGGGAATGGCAATCTATTCTAGTATTCTTTCCTGGAGAATTCCATGGACCGAGGAGCCTGGTAGGCTACAGTCCATGGGGTTGCAAAGATTCAGACATGACTGACTGACTAACATTTTCACCCCAGATGCTGGACTATGTATAGATGCCCTTTGACTATGATCGCTGAGGTACATACATTGTTGCTGAGTCTACCTGGCCCTTCTTATTCAAGGTGAGTGTGATGTGTCGGCAAGTAACTGTAGTATTGATACCAAATGGGCAACTCCATGCAGGGTTGAGCAGAATTCAACTAAAGCACTACAACTCTCTCTCCAGTACCATCTGCCAGAGCTTTTCACTGACCTTTCTTACATACTGAAGGAAGACACAGGCGTTCACGTTCAGTGTTAACTATCAGTGAAAAAATCACTATGCTTGATGTCTCAACCATATTGCTTCTCTGACTGTGGAGTCTGGAACCAAAAAGGACCCATGTCTGTTTAATTGAAAAGAAACAATCAAACTGCCCGTTCAGATTAAGATGGATCTCCTGCCTGGCCAGTCAATATGGGATTCTCAGAGATGGTCTCCAGAGTCGATTCTGAGATAAGAACAGTTCTTTATCACAGCAACTCCTTGAATCCACCGTCTGTTTTAACTCAGGGTATGATCCAAGACACAAGCCTACCATTAAACATATGGAAGACAGAAAGAAATCTCATTTATTTTCTCTCCACATAAATGGTACGGTTTCTCCTTTGAACTATAACATGTACAAATAAGGAGATTTTAAAGCAGGGACCATTCTCTGACCACGTTTAAAATAAGTTAAAAGTTACATTCCTATTATTAAAAGTTCATCCTCTTTTAGAAAATACTTAATTAGCTAAGGGGAAAAAAAATCCTTCACTATTCACATTATTAAGTAAAGGAAAGCGTTAGGTTTCCACATTCCTCAACCGTAAGATCAGAACAGACTCTTGGAATCTACCCCAAAACCTCAACTTCCTGCTCTGCAAGATTTACCTCGGAGAGTGAAGAAGTTCCAATCGTTGCCAAAAAAGACCTTTATACGAAATCAATCAGATCAGGGCAACCCATAACTCTCTTTGATATGCCACATACTAAAAACAAGGCACAAGAAATACTAATACTTTCCGGGCTGATCTACAAATGTACAAATAGAGTAAATGTCTTATATTTACGGAACACGGAAGTGAGATTTCCAGATAACATTTTAAAAATATCTTCTTAGATGCTATTTTTAAAAGATCACCTTATTTATTTTTAATGTGGCATACACTCAATCTCTCTAAGCTTTGTATCACTGCAAAAGCTAACTCTTTTTGCATGACAAGATGTCACAGTGAACATTAAGTTCTGATGTTAGTAGAGAAAATTGAGAACAGAGGTCCCCTCATTAAGTAGCCTCAAAATAGTGTGCATATGAATGGATCAGACTAATGACTAACCTTCCCTTTGTTCCCTTGCTTGACTCATATCTGAAACTATTGTTAACTCAAACATACTTGAATTGGAGAAAGAAGAAAAAAAAAAAAAAAAACACAGTTCGATGAAACCAAACATAGAGCCCAGAACAGACTCAGAACCAAGCAGAATCTGAGGGTGTGGAGGTGGGTGGGAATGTAAATTGGTACAGCCATTATGGAGAACAGTATGGTAGTTCTATTTTTAGAATATTTTTACCACTGAGTGGGATCCTGCAATCCCTCTCCTGGGCATATATCTGGAGAAAAACAGGATACATGCACCCCAGTGTTCATTGCAGCACTGTCTACAATAGCCAGGACATGGAAGCAACCTAAATGTCCATCAACAAAGGATGGATACAGAAGATGTGGTACATATGTACAATGGACTCAGCCATAAAAAGAATGAATAACGCCATTTGCAGTAACATGGATGGACCTAGAGATTATAAAAACTGAGTAAAGTAAGTTGGACAGAAAAGGAGAAATATTATACGACATCCCTTACATGTGGAATCTAACAAGAAATGATAAAAATGAACTTATATACAAAACAGACTCACAGACTTAAAAGAACAAACTTACGGTTGCCAGGGGAGAAGGATGGAGGTATGGGATGGTTAGGGAATTTGGGGTCAACATATACACATTACTATATTTAAAATGGATAACCAACAAGGTCCTACTGCATAGCACAGGGAACTCTGCTCAATATTAATTACGTGGCAGCCTGGATGGAAGGGGAGCTTGGGGATGTTTATGTATGGCTGAGTCCCTTTACTGTGCTCCTGAAACTATCACAACAGTGTTAACAGACTACATTTCAATATACAATTAAAATTTAAAAAAAAAAAAGAGGGAGAGATGTAAGGTTAAAATTCATGACCATACCAAAAAAAAAAAAAAAAGAAATCTGGATCTCACCAGGTGGTATTTTGAATCAGTGGCGAAAAGATTAATTGTACAGTCAAGGGTAGTGGCACCACTGATTAGCTTCTTAGAAAAAGAAAGAAAGCTGGGTCTCTATAAAACTTCTCACTTCAAAACAAACTTCAGAAGGGTCAAATATTACAACCTAGGAAAGTTAAACTCTAAAGAAAAGTAAAAGGGGTCTGGATTTGATCTCTGCTCAGGGAACTAGATCCTACATATCACAACTAAGACCTGGCCCAGCCAAATAAATAAATAAATAAAAAGACTAAGAAAAGAAGCAGAGTATGGAACAATTGCATTTAATCTATACAAATATAGATTTGTACAAATAAATACAAATATAAAAAGAAGCCAAGCATATATCTGGGGCTTCCCATGCAGTGCAGTGGTAAAGAATCTGCCTGCCAATGTAGGAGACACAAGAGATGTGGGTTCAAACCCCGGGTTGGGAAGATCTCCTGGAGTAGGAGCACTCCACTCCAGTGTTCTTATCTGGAAAAAGAGTCGGACACGACTAAGTGCTGAGCATGCACACATGCACATTATCTGCTGGGGCATGCATGTACCACCTTTAGAAAGGATCCAACAAGAGATTAACAACAGTTACTTTCAGAAAGAGGAACTGAGAATTGAAGGCAGAAGCTTTTAATTTTGTGGGTGTACACATGGCTTCAGGTATGGTTTGAAGATTGTACCATGTACCTACACCACATTTGGGCTTCCCAGGTGGTGATAGTGGTAAAGAACCTGCCTGCCAATGGAGGAGACACAAGAGACGTGGGTTTGATTCCTGGGTTAGGAAGATTCCCTAGAGGATGGCATGGCAACCCACTGCAGTATTCTTGCCTGGAAAATCCCACGGACAGAGGAGCCTGGTGGGCTATAGTCCATAGGGTCACAAAGAATCAGACATGACTGAGCATGAGCAGGCACAGTTTGTTTTCCTGATTTAATTCCCTAAAGTTTTCCCAGGAGTGTTTGGTTCAGATAAGGGAGAAGCTATACTTATCTAGAAGTGGAAGCAATGAGATAAACATCCAGTCTCACTGAAAAGAAAAGCAAAAGAATTCAACTCCAGATAGTGATTTAAATACAATTTAAATAAAAACAACTCTGTGAAGCCTCTTCCAGGAATAGAGGAGGAGTAATCACTTTGGCATGACAATCTTCCAAGCCATCTCATGACTGTCAAAATTCAACTGGGGTTAATAAAGATTTTGCCAACATGCAGAAGACATGAGGGAATCCTATTGCGTATGATGACAGAATGCTTCCAGAAAGAAAACATTAATTTGTAAGTTGGGGCACTGAGCCCCACTTTAGCCCAGGAAGAACACATTTCTTTTGCATAATGATGGCTGGTTATTTTGACAGGAAAAGGAAAAAGATAACAAGCAGCACTAATTCATATGGACTTGGCAGCCTACTGAGCATAACACATATACACGGTTAGGAAAAAGTAGAGCAATCAGACCAGAGGATTTGCATTTTGATGGATTAGACGACAGAGAACTCTCTCCAAGTAACATGCATCAGAAACATTTTCACATTCTCTCTCTCACACACACATACGCAAAGAATATTCCTGCCACTAACAAGCTGGATTGAATGCTGAGATACTTCTGCCTACTTGAAAATAATTTCCAAAAAAAAAAAAAAGAAAATAATTTCCAAGCAAAGTCTATGATTCCTTCTAAGACGGATATCACAGAAGAAAAGAACAGTCAACTAAATGTGAGATAGTGAACTCCATGACAGAGGGTGCTGTCTGGAGAGTTCTTTTGGTGGCAGCTTAAGGCCAAAGAAGACTCCCAGGAATAAATTTCGCCAAACAAGATTTCTCCTGTTTGGGTCAGAGGAGACTTGCCTGACCTCAGCCCTGTAGTGGTTGCCACGGGGATGGGAGGGGAGAGATGGGAGCTGGGACAAAATAACACAGCACTTGTGGTTGAGCTCATGCTTCTCCAGGAAAGATGCTAAACCAGGCAGACCCCTTTCCTCCTGGATCCCCAAAGGCCTGGAGATCAAGTCCTGATTAGGTTCTCCTTTCATTCTTCTCATTTAAAAAAATTATTATTTTTTTTGAATTATTTTTTGGCTGTGCTGGGTCTTAATCAAGCACATGCATGCAGGCTTAGTTCAGGCATGTGGCATCAAGTTCCCTGACCAGGGATCGAACCCGAGCCGCTGTATTGGAAGCGTGGAGTCTTAGCCACTGGACTACCAGGGAAGTCTCATAGATTCTCCTTTCCTTCCACACAGAACTACACAACCTACAAAGTAGGTCTTTTTACTGATATCATGATACTATGAATCCTTGGAATTAGCTACTCTGATGGACACATTCTCAACAGTCACCCTATTATCCCGGCAAGCGGGGAGAGTGGAGAGAAGACGGCAGCAGAAGAAAGAAGAGACTGCCCTGTGAGATGAACACTGGCTTTGGTGGGTGTCCTGCATGTCAAGAGATAGTCATGCGGGACAGCCTCCACATAGTCATGACCCCTGCTGCTGCTGCTGCTTCAGTCATGTCTGACTCTGTGTGACCCCATGGACAGCAGCTGACCAGGCTCTTCTGTCCACGAAATTCTCTAGGCCAGAGTACTGGAGTGGGTTGCCATTTCCTTCTCCAAGTCATGACCCCTAAATGCAATCAAACTGTGGAAAATACTAGAAGACTCAGGCAGACCTGGTGCAGCCCTGGTCTAGAACCTTCCCAGTGTGACGTCCTGTGTGAGAGGACTAGCCTCTCAGGATCTTCACTTTCTTTCCTCTAAAATAGTGACAATCCCCAGTGGAGAGCTGTGAAATTAGACTTGAAACACATGTAAAGCATGTTATCTCGTCCTGGGTTACTGGTACAAATAATACCAGAATTCCTGAGTATCATCTTCATCTTACCTGGGAGTTTGCTAGCTTCTGAACTGACTCACTCAATAGGTCCATAGAAGGCTGAAGTCAAGCCCTAAACATGCTACTTTGACAGTAAGAGAGAAAATCCTTTACAAAGGATGGCACAGGATTTCTATCCACTTAGAAGCCTAATTTTCTTTAAATTGAAATTTTATTTATTTAAGTAATTTATTTATTTATTTTGGCTGTGCCAAATCTTAGTTCCCCCACCAGTGATTGAACTTGTGCTCCCTGCAGTGGAAGCATGGAGTCTTAACTACTGTGCCAGGGAAGTCCTTAAATTGAAATTTTAGATTTAGGTAATAACTAATGAGTGGCTTTCCAGGTGGCATAATGGCAAAGAATCTGCCTGCTAATGCGGGAGACATGGGAGGCGTGGGTTTGATCTCTAAGTCGGGAATATTCCCTGGAATAGGAAATGGCAATCCACTCCAGTATTCTTGCCTGGAAAATCCCATAGACACGTAAGCCTGGTGGGCTACAGTGCAAAGGGTCACAGAGAGTCAGACACGACTAGGTGACTGAGCACACACATGCAGTAATTAATGAACTATGATGATTTTTTTGAATGGACAAAAATTGGGTGGTAATGCCCAAAAGGGGAAAAATATGTTCAATGACTAAACTGCAATGTTACAACCGAGAAAAAGACATATTTTCTGTGCTCATAAAGAGGTATCTAGAGACTTCCCTGGTGGTTCAGTGGCTAAGACTCCACGCTCCCAATGCAGAGGGCCCAGGTTCAATCCCTGGTCAGGAAATTAATAGAGTCCACATACTTCAACTAAGAATTCACATGTCCCAACCAAGACCCAGTGCAGTCAAATAAATAGATAAATATTTAAAAAAAGAGAGAGCGATATGTCTAAAAAGGGATAATATTTGTTAAAAAAAAAAAAAGAAGAAGAAGTTAGGAAGAGATGGAGAAGGTATGGGAAGACAAAGGATTATCTGAGAAGCTACTCTGTGTACCTGATTCCTATCAGGGTCTTTCACATGTAACATTATATTCAGTTTACACAATCCTGAGAAAAATGTGTTTCTTCAATTTATAGATAAGGAAATCAAGCTTGAAAATTTGCTTTAAAAAGCTGGTTCAGGCACCAACCTGGATCTAAATGTGTCACTTGGACTCAAAGTTTTCTTTCTCCATGTAAATGGAATTTATTCTAGAGATATTGGTTTACATTTTTCTAGATGTCCTTGTAAAAGAGTTTCTACATGATTCTGTTATGATGAAATTACTCTTAAGAGTTATTTGTATCATAAGAATCAATTCTGTCTCAATTTCAAAGCCACAAGAAAAGAATCTAGGAAATAAACTTAAAATATCTTAAACTGACAACCATTGAAAAGGAACATGTATTATTTCTATGCCAGGAAGAATATATAAATTTATACTATGTGAAAAGAAAACCCACTTCAAACCAGTTTTAGGTTAGACACAGAGGAATGCCTTGAGCATCCAGGTCAAAATGATAAAGTATGCTCAACATCTGAAAAACTTGACAGTTGCCTCTCTCTGAAGGATTAAACTCAGCCCAGCTTGAAGGCATGAATAATTTCATGAGGTTCTTTCCAGCATGGGCACATCCTACAGGGCTTGCAGAGTCTCTCTCTGTCCTCCAGAAAGAAAGGGCCATTGAAGTCATTCACTTCACTGCCATTTAGATGTGACCCTTAGGGCTGGGGGACGCAGGCTAAGAAAGTGGCTCTAAGTTTCATAATGAGACAGTAAGTGTTCTGAAAGAAAGTGAAAATGAAAGTCGCTCGTTCTTGTCTGACTCTTTGAGACCCCATGGACTATAGCCTGCCAGGCTCCTCTATCCATGGAATTTTCTCAGCAAAAATACTGGAGTGGGTTGCCGTTTCCTTCTCCAGGGGATCTTCCCGACTCAAGGATCAAACGCAGGTTTCTTGAACTGCAGGCATATTCTTTATCATCTGAGCCACCAGGGAAGCCCAAGTATTGGGAAAGGTACAGACAAAGGTCTTGTATTTAGAATTAGCATTAGAATCTCCTGGGAAGGTCCCTGAAAGAATCCTTGACAGAAGAACCTAGAAATTGACCCACACTGGGACAAAGACTATGTCTCACTTCTGAAGACTCTAAGGCTGGATTCAGCATTTGTTGGTTGTCTTCTAGACCTCAAGCTCACTTGAACTTGGAAAACACTTTAAGAGTTTTCTAAAAATGTCCTATTCATTGTTGAAAATGGCAAAAAGTCTAGGAAAAAGGCAAATGAAAAGTGTGAAGTCTGCAGATTAACAAATTGCTATGTGTCTTGCTCCCACAAAGTGAGGTATGCATGGACAGACAGTTCAACCCAAGATGGTAAGCCATAGGTCACGGAAGAAATAATGTATACACAGCATCCGTTTTCCAGACTCCTTTCCAAGCATCAAAATGGCACTCCATCGTTATCAGGAAGTTTTTGGTTTCTAGTAAGAAACAGTTTATGGAGCTGTGGTATTATCTTTCAAAAATGCATTTCTTATAAATATATTTTTAAATTACTGAAAGGAATAAATTAGTGAAAAATTAGTACAGCACTAATAACAGAAACAAAACCACACTATGGAGTCTCCCAGTGTCTGGTCCAGATGATGACTAACAAATCCCACGGTTTTTACAATAGTGTATAAAGCATTGTTGAAAATATTGTCAATTACTGGTTGGGTCACTGAGTAATTTGGAGTAAAAGCTGTGAAAGAATCTAGGTGAGGCAAAGCTTACTGTGTTTGCTATGTTCTAGAGGAAGCAACTGAGGATATTTATGGTGGGACAGGTGACATGGGAACTTCTATGGCAGCCTTTGTCTGTACACGTAAATGTTCTCATTTGAAAATAATATTTTCTATTTTTTGAAAATAATATTTTTATTGTGGCAAAGTATACTACATAAAATTTACCATTTTAACCACCTTTAAGTGTACAGTTTTGACATTAAGTACATTTGCACTGTTGCACGACCATCAGCGTCATCTTTTCCAGCTTTCCCCAGTCAAACTCTGTACCCTTTAATCAGCAACTCCCCATACCCCTTTCCCCCTAGTCTCTGGTAACCACCATTTCGCTTCCCGTCTCTAGGAATCTGACCACTCTAGAAATCTCCCATGAGTTGGAATCATGCAATATTTGTCAGTCTCATTTGCTGAAGACCGTCCTTTCCTCATTGAACAGTCTTGGCATTCTTGTTGAAAATCACTTCAATAAAAAAAATTTTTAAAGCATTTTCTGAGCAAGCAACTCTGTCAAGCTCAAAACAGTCTGTACCCTGTCTGAAAGCAAAACCTGCCCAGCGCTTTATACTTAACTATAGATAACGCAATAAATACTGTGGTCCTCCTCCTCTGTGCCAGGTCCTGGGTGAATCAGCATGAACGCAGTGCTGAACTGGATGGGGTCACAGTGCCCTTGTCCATGCCGTAAAGGGTGACACAGATACAGAAATCCACACTGAAGCTCCTCTGTGCTACGTGCAGGGGTAGGAGGTCTGCACCCTTCCTAAGGCAAAACAGCCAAGACCCTACACTGCTTGTTTTGTAGAAAAAGTGTTTGCCATATATAATTCTTAGATGTTGTGTGCTGTGCTGTTCTCAGTTGCTTCAGTAATGTCCAACTCTTTTGCACCCCAGTGGACTGTAGCCTTCCAGGCTCCTTTGTCCACGTAATTCTTCAGGCAAGAATACTGGAGTGGGTTGCCATACCCTCCTCTAGGGGATCTTCCCAACCCAGGAATCAAACCCTCGTCTCTTGTGTCTCCTGCATTGGCGGGCAGGTTCTTTATCACTAGCACCACCTGGGAAACCCTAATTGTTTAGATACACTTGGCCAAAAGCAAAACCAGACAGTAGGAAAAAAAAAAAAGAGTTTTCTACTGTCTGAATATGTTCTTCATGTTCTTTTCTCGCTAGAGGTCTATTACCAGGGTGACTGGCAATAGGAATGCACCCATTTAAAGTGTATAGCTGGGGACTTTCCTGGAGGTGCGGTGGCTAAGTCTCCAAGCTTCTACTGCAGGGGGCAGGAGTTTAATTCCTGGTTGGGGAACTAAGACCCTGAATGCCACATGGTGTGGCCAAAACAACAACAAACCCCTAGAGTATACACCTGAGCACAGAAAATGTAGCCAAAATTTTATAATAACTTTAAATGGAGTACAACCTATAAAAATATTGAATGACTATGTTGTACAAATATAAAATGGTAAATCAATTATATTTCCAAAAATAAATAAATAAGGTTTTAAAAATTGGAAAAAAAAAAAAAGGGATTTCCTTGGTGGTCCAGTGGTAGAATCCAGCTTCCAATGCAGGGGACACAGGTGCCATCCCTGGTGGGCTTTGCGGAACAACTAAGCCCTTGAGCCACAACTACTGAGCCTGCAAGCTTCAACTAGAGAGAAGCCTGTGAGCTGTAACAAGGATTCTGAGTGTTGCTTCTAAGACCTGACACAGCCAAAAATAAGTGAATATAGAAATAAATATTTTTTAAAACTTCAGTACACAGTACTTATCTTTTTAAAAAAAACTGCAAAGCAAAGGTACACAATTTAATGGTTTTTAGAATATTCACAGGGTTGGATAACCACGATGGCAGTCATGTTCAGAAACCCCACACCTACTAGCATTCACTTCCCATCTCCTCTTAACTTTCTCAGCCCTAGGCAACTACCAGTTTACTTTTTATCTCTGTGGATTTGCCTGTTTTGGACATTTCACAGTAAGTAGAATCATACAATATGTGATTCTCTCTGAGTAGCATGTTTTCAAAATATATCTATGAGTTAATGTGTATCAATACTTCATTCCTTTTTATTGCCAAATACTATTCCACTGTATTGCTGCTGTTGTTTAGTCGCTAAGTTGTGTAGAGATACCACTCTTTGTTTATTCATTCATTAATTGATGAACATTTGGGTTATTTCCACTTTTTGTTAATTATGAATAATGTGGTTAGGGACATTCAAGTACAAGTTGTATGGATCCCGTTTACATTTCAAGGATGATTAGAGAGGACGTCCTTTGATTCAAATGACACACAATTTCAGCAACAGGACTTCAACAAAATCCTCAAGATCGGGAAATCCATTTTAGTAATATTCTAGTCTCTGCAGTCCATGGGGTCGCAGAGTTGGACACGACTGAACAACTGAACTGAACTGAACTGAGCCTCCAACAAATCATTCTAAAAATGACAACCTTCTAAACCCACAACCTAAGTCATACTTCATTCCACGTTATCATTCATTCTACAAACATTACAACTGTGTGCCAGGTAATGGGTTGGAACTGAAGTCATGATGGTGAACAAGATAGACTTTGTCCATTTACAGAGCTGAGGGGCATCAAGGAGACTGTTAATTGAGCAAACAAATATAATAAAAGCTTATATATATACTACCGTAAAGTAATTACACAGCCATTAGAAGGCAGCTAAACACACAGCTGTAGTAGGAAGAGGAAAATGCCAATAAAACCAATACAAATACATACAGGACTTCCCTGGTGGTCCGGTGGCTAAGACTCCATGCTCCCAATGCAGGGGGCCTGGGTTCAATCCCTGGTCAGGGAACTCAATTCTACATGCCTCAACTAAGAGTTAGAATGCCACACTAAAGAGCTCAAGTGCTGCAAAAAAGATCAAAGATCCCGTGTGCTGTAAGTAAGACCTGGCACAGTGAAATAAATAAAAATGAATATTTTAAAAACTACATACAGTTGAAGGCATTCCCAGGCTTTATCTCCTTCACCACCTAGTTAATATCTAAAGCCAAATATTTTATAAATGTATCAAATGTACTCATCCCCAAAATAATAATTGCTCATACTTTTAAAGATCTCTTAGAAGGAAACATAAATTGTTCCTCACAACCTTATCTCAACATTTTATAAGGGTCATACAATCTTTCTTTAAATCTATTCCAAATCCTTTATTTAGCAAAGTCTTTGCTCTCCTTTTCATCAGAATGTGAGGCTGCCAGGGTTAATACCATGACAGGCGGCCTGGACCTAAGTTTTAGCTTCCCCCGAAATGGTAAGATTCCCTACCCCCATCAGGTAACCTGGAGCCAGCCAATCAATATGCGCCCAGTAAGAACAAAGGGAGAGCTGAAAAGCCCGCGAACGCCCAGGTTTGAAAAAAAGCCCGCGAAAGTCTGTACCAATAGAATTGCTTTGCAAACATGTAACCAATCTGCTTAAGCCAGCTACTAACCGCTTTTGCATATCTTATAAATTTGTGTAACAAGCTTGAGCTCGGCGCTTTCTGACCCTGCACCACTGTGATGTTTGTGGCAGAAAGCCCTGGCTCGAGACAGTAATAAACTTCCCTTTGTTTGCGAGTTGCATTGTCTTGGAAGCCTTCTCTCTTCCCGCTCAGGGATTCGGACATCGGGCATAACATCTGGGGGCTCGACCGGGATCCCTTGACCGGGAGAAGGGAACGCTTACAGGACAAAGGGGAAGGATAAATAATAACACCGGTGCTCAGGAAAGTCCAGAGTAAATCCAAGGCCCTGCTGGGAAGCAGGAAGGTATCTGGCGCAGAAGGAAGGCTTTCTATAAAGGGGGGGCCAGCCAGCGTAAGGCCGAGGCCAGCAGACGCGCTGGGAGGCAGCCGACTCCGCGGGAAGACTTTCTATAAAGGGGGGGCCAGCCGGCGTAAGGCTGAGGCCAGCGGACGCGCTGGGAGGCAGCCGACTCCGCGGGAAGGAAAGTTCCTCTCCCGACCCCGAGTCTGGTGAACAGCGGACGCCATTCGGTAAGGTGAATCTGCTACCGGGAGGCAAGAAAATTCAGGGGGCCCAAAAACCCAGCGCTGTGTCGTCGGCCGACGTTTGTTTGTCCGTGTGTTTGTCTTTGGCTCTCCGTGTTTTCGTGTGTGCCGGCATTGTCTCTAGTCTCGTTCTCTTCTGGTGCATCGTTCTTTCTCACTTCTGACTTATTCTCCTTCTCTTCTTCTCTGATCTGCCCTCAACTCCTTTTCTTTTCGGGAGTTTCAGTGAACAGGCGAACGGTTGTGGGGGCAATTGATGAGTCCTGGCCAGGGCTACACTCTGGCGGACTCTGAAGGCCCTACAATAAGTGAGCCTCAGTAACTAGAGCCCGACCGGGTGAAACTCTCCTTTAACATCCCTAACTGAGGACGTGGCCTAAAATTCTTCTTGTGGGCACGGGTCAGGCACTTAAAGGCCATTAGGGCGCCTGCCACTTGAAGACTCCCGTGAGAGGATAAGGGGGTCACGGAACGCGCTAGAAACCCCTAGGGTGCCCGCCCCCAGCAAGAAAACTTGCGTGCAACGACGCAGGTACATAAACAGTTCCAAAAGCATACCATAAGCCCAACCTCTTGGCCGCCACCACTCCCGGTAGGATTTTTGGTGGTCGTTCTCAGTGACTTCCTCTCTCTCTTCCTTACCGTTTATTCTTTGACCATGGGGCAGGGAGAATCTACCCCACTTTCTCTCATGACTGACCGTTTTTCGGATGTCAGGGCCAGGGCCCATAACTTGTCTTTGCTAGTCAAGAAAAGTAAATTAATAACTTTTTGTTCTGCAGAGTGGCCCGCCTTTCAGGTTGGATGGCCTCCAGAAGGCACCTTTCAACCGTCCATCATACAGGCTGTGAAGGAGAAGATTATGGCTCCTGATCCCTGAGGCCATCTGAGTCAGGTCCCCTATGTCATGGTCTGGCAGGATCTAGTGGAAAATCCGCCTAAATGGTTAAAACCTTTTGTTCACAAACTTCCTAGTTCCTCCAATTCACAGGTCCTGGTGATGGAGACCCCCCCGGAGGAAACCAAAAAGAAAGAGGACCCAAAACCAGTCCTTCAGGAATCATCTTATCCAAACCTGATAGATCTAGAAACGGAGATAAGGCCTCCGCCATATGTGCCCTCCTTGCAATCCCCTCCGAGGAGAGAAGCTCCCACAGGTGAACCGAGAGGATTAAGAGGGCCAACGGGAACCGACCGTGAGGGGGACCGGCATTGGGGACCCGGGGGAAAACTAAGGGAGATAGGGGTAAGCAAGACCCTGGGGACCCAGAGTTACCTTCATCCACTGTTCCAACTAACAGTGGGACCAACTAACCCGGACGGAGAGCAAACCTATCAGTACTGGCCCTTTTCCATGAGTGACCTGTACAATTGGAAGACCCAAAACCCTCCTTTCTCAGAGAAACCCCAAGGCCTCATTGACCTCTTAGATTCCATTTTGTTCACTCATAATCCCACCTGGGATGATTGTCAGCAGCTGTTGCAGGTGCTCTTCACCACGGAAGAACGGAAGCGAATTCTGGCAGAGGCGCGGAAACGGGTCCCAGGGGTCGACGGGAGGCCAACCGCCCAGCCTCATCTTGTGGATGAGGGGTTTCCTCTGTTGCGGCCTAACTGGGATTTTGAGCGGGTGGAAGGTAGGGAGCGTCTCCGAGTGTACCGCCAGACTCTAATGGCTGGCCTGCGGGCTGCAGCAAGAAAGCCGACAAATCTGGCAAAGGTAAATTTAGTAAGGCAAGAGCCCACTGAAAGCCCGGCAGCCTTCCTAGAGAGGCTGATGGAAGCTTTCAGGCAATATACACCTATGGACCCCCAGGCTGAGGAGTCACGCGCTGCAGTTCTGTTAGCGTTTGTGAATCAGGCAGCCCCAGATATTAGGAAGAAATTACAAAAGGTAGAGGGATTGGGAGAACAGACAATACAGGATTTACTGAAAGTAGCTGAAAAGGTATTTAATAATAGGGAGACCCCAGAAGAAAGGGAAGAGCGAATTCGGCGGGAGGAAAGGGAATTAGCTGAGAAGATCAGGAAAGAAGATAGGGAACATAGGGCGAGGGAAAACCGGAAGAACCAGAAGGAGCTAGCCCAGATTCTTTTTGCGGGGATAAAGGCCGGAACAGAATTGAGGGAACCTCGAGACCCCCGGACGGGAGAAAAAGAAAAACCAAAAAGGCAGGCCCTAAAGAAGGATCAGTGCGCCTACTGCAAAGAACAGGGGCACTGGAAAAACGAGTGCCCTAAGAGGGACTCAAGGAGAGGAATGACCCAGAGAGAGAAAATCCCCCCTGGAACTCGAGTTCTATATGCGGGGGAAGACAGTGACTAGGGGAGTCGAGACTCGGCACCCCTCCCCGAGTCCTGGGTAACCATACATGTGGAGGGGAAACCCGCTGGCTTCATGGTAGATACTGGCGCCCAACACTCTGTTTTAAATAAAAAACTGGGACCAATGTCTAAGAAAACCAGCTTAGTGCAAGGAGCCACGGGGACAAAAAGATATTGTTGGACCACAGAATGGAAAGTAAATCTGGGGACCCACCAGGTGTCCCATTCGTTTTTGGTGATACCAGAATGCCCAGCCCCTCTACTTGGAAGAGACTTGTTGACTAAAGTTAATGCTCAGATCCATTTTGACCCTGGGGGAATGTCAGTCACGGATGGACTTGGACAACCGATACATGTCTTGTCCCTAGCCTTAAGAGATGAATACAGACTTTTTGCGCCTAAGCCCTCAGAGACCATAGCACTAGATGTACAACCGTGGGTCCATAAATACCCATTGGCCTGGGCAGAAACAGCAGGAATGGGACTAACCAAACAGAGACATCCGGTCGTCATCGAGCTAAAGGCCAAGGCAGTTCCTGTGAGGGTGAGACAGTACCCTATGAGCCAAGAAGCTCGGCGGGGGATCACTCCCCACATTCGACGGCTCATGGAGGCCGGAATTCTCAGGCGATGCCAATCCCCTTGGAACACCCCCTTACTGCCGGTGAAGAAGCCAGGGGGGACAGATTACAGACCTGCCCAAGACCTGCGAGAAGTCAACAAACGGGTGAGTGACATACACCCAACTGTCCCTAACCCGTATACCCTCCTGAGCAGTTTACTGCCTGAGTACACTTGGTACACTGTGCTGGACTTGAAGGATGCCTTTTTCAGCCTACCCCTGGCAGTCCAGAGCCAGGAGATATTTGCCTTTGAGTGGACTGAGGGGGAAGGCCAACTGGTAGTACAATTAACTTGGACCCGCCTCCCACAGGGGTTCAAGAACTCCCCTACCTTGTTTAATGAGGCTCTGAGTGAGGACCTCTACGAATATCGGGCTTGCCACCCAGAGGTCATTCTGCTACAATATGTAGATGACCTTATGTTGGCTGGAACCACAGAGGAAGCTTGCAGCCGTGCCACTGGGGACCTATTACAGACCCTAGGCATCTTGGGGTATCGCGCTAGCGCAAAGAAGGCACAAAGAGCCCAGCAAGAGGTCACCTATTTGGGGTATAAGATCAGGCAGGGGCAAAGGTGGCTAACCCAGGCCATGAAAGAAACAATATTGCAGATACCAGAGCCCAAAAACCCCCACCAGGTGAGAGAGTTTCTGGGGACTGTTGGATATTGCAGACTGTGGATTATGGGGTTTGCTGAGAAGGCCCGGCCCTTATATGAGGGAAGTAAAGTGACCCCAAACTGGACTTGGACTGAGCCAATGAAACAGGCTTTCCAGACACTCAGACGGGCCCTACTAGAAGCCCCAGCCCTTGCCCTGCCTAACCCAAGTAAGCCATTCCAGCTGTTTGTAGATGAAAAGCAAGGAATAGGAAAGGGGGTCTTGACTCAACAATGGGGACCATGGAAGCGGCTGGTAGCATACCTTTCGAAGCGATTAGACCCCGTGGCCGCTGGGTGGCCCCCTTGCCTTCGCATTATTGCAGCTACAGCCCTCCTCGTCTGCAACGCTGACAAGCTGACGTATGGACAGCAACTCTCGGTTTACACCCCCCACGCTGTGGAAGGGGTTTTAAAGCAGCCGCCGGGTAAGTGGATCTCCAATGCCCGCTTGACACACTACCAGGCCTTGCTGCTCGATGCCCCACGGGTGCGTTTTCAGACCCCTTGCTTCCTAAATCCGGCCACGCTCCTACCCAACCCAGAGAAGGACAGCCCTCTCCATGATTGCAGTGAGATACTGGCTGAGGCCCTGGCGGCACGAAAAGACTTAACTGATGTACCCCTAAGCAACAGTGAGCTAGTATGGTTCACCGATGGGAGCAGTTATGTAAAAGATGGGCAAAGGAAGGTGGGAGCCGCCATAGTTGATGATTCAGGGCAGACGATATGGGCTGAGACACTACCCCCAAACACTTCTGCACAAAAAGCAGAATTGATTGCCCTAATACAGGCTCTGGAGCAAGCCAAAGGGAAGAGAGTCACCATTTTTACTGACAGCCGATATGCTTTCAGCACTGCCCATATTCAAGGTCCCATATACCAAGAAAGGGGATTTCGGACAGCTGAGGGAAAAGAGGTCAAAAATCTGCCTGAGATTCGCAGGCTCCTGGAAGCTGTCCAACTGCCCCGGGCAGTAGCTATAGTACATGTCCCCGGTCACCAGAAGGGAGAAGACCCTAAGGCGCGAGGCAATCGTGCTGCTGATGCGGCCGCTCGAGAAGCGGCTAGCCGGGACTATGCCGCCCCCATATTAGCCGTGGGACTTTCACCCCCTGGTATGGGGACCTTGCCACCAGTTCCCGAATATTCCCTCCCTGATCTCGCCTGGATCAACAAGGATACCACCCTCCAGAAAGATGACCAAGATGGATGGTACCGAGACCAAAACAACAACCTGATCTTGCCTGCCACCCTGGGTCGTCACCTGTGTGAACACCTGCACACAACTACACACTTGGGAGAAAAAAAGACCCTAACACTTCTCCAGACGGCCTGCCTGAGGCTCCCTCGACAAAATGCAACTGTACGAGAGATAATTCAAGCCTGCGAAGCGTGCCAGCTGATGAGGGCAGAGAAGAAGCAGCACTCGGGAACGAGGTACCGAGGGGAAAAGCCAGGGCAACATCGGGAGATAGATTTCACTGAGGTAAGGCCAGGCAAGTACGGGTACCGCTATCTGTTGGTTCTGGTAGATACCTTCTCGGGGTGGGTGGAAACTTTCCCCACTAAGGGAGAGACAGCAATAGTGGTTGCTAAAAAGATCTTAGAGGAGATAGTGCCTAGGTATGGGCTGCCAGTGACTATGGGCTCTGATAACGGACCTGCCTTTGTGAGCCAGATTGTACAAGGGCTGGCCCAAGCTCTGGGGACGAAATGGAAGTTACATTGCGAATATAATCCCCAGAGCTCAGGACAGGTTGAGAGAATGAGTCGGACCTTAAAAGAAACTTTGACAAAGTTGGCAATAGAGACTGGTGGGGACTGGGTGACCCTCCTCCCCTTTGCACTCTTTCGGGCACGTAACACCCCTTATAAGCTGAATCTTACTCCTTTTGAGATTCTGTATGGAAGACCCCCTCCTGTGTATCCTATTTTCGAAGGAAAATGTCTGCCACCCCCTACTTTGGGACAGTTCCAGCAAACTCTGATGGCATTAAGTAAGGTGCATAACCATGTTTGGAAATTGATTCGAGAGATACACGAGGGCCAAAACAAGAGGGCCCTCCCCTCACATAATATTGGCCCAGGTGATTGGGTTTGGGTAAAACGACACCAATCTAAAGTATTAGAACCTAGATGGAAAGGCCCTTATGTTGTTCTTCTTACCACTCCTACCGCTGTCAAGGTCGACGGGATTGGACCCTGGGTTCACTGCAATCACGTGCGGCAAGCCACATCGGAAGAACAGGAAAAAGCGCGAGCAGAATGGAAGGCGAGTCCTCACCCGTCAAATCCTTTGAAACTGAAACTCGTCCGCCCGGAGGCCTCCTAATTCTCCTGCTGATGGCAGCTCTCATCGACCCAGGAGCGACCAGTCATAACCCCCATCAACCTGCTAAGATCACATGGAAACTCAACGACGGGCAAACTCATGAGCTGCTCAATGAGACCTCAGGAATCCACCCTCCAAACACCTGGTGGCCGGACCTGAACTTCGACCTCTCAAGCCTCTTCGCACAGCAGGACGGTCTCTATGATAAGTACTATAGGGATGGGATAAAAAACCATAGGTTGGGGTTTTGGGCTTGCCCGGGCTATGTAAGAAATAACTGGAAAACCTGTGGTGGCATAGAAAGCTATTATTGCAGGAGCTGGAGTTGTGTGACCTCTTGTGATGGACCCCAGAGGTGGGATGTCGGAAACAGAGATCTAGTTAGCTTCACCTTCAAGGACCGTAGACACCAGGGGCCTCAGGTACGAGCACAATTTAACCAGGAACGGGCGAAAAAAGAAAACCGCTGGACCTCAGGACTGACTTGGGGTTTTCAGCTTCATGTAAATTGGCACGGCCCCTACCCAGGCGAGCTTTTATTCATTAAACAGGTTATTGAGCCGGTGCAGGTACATAGTTTAGGTCCCAATCTGGTCAAAGCATTACAGGGGCATAAGGCGACCCCCAAGCCAACCACCTTCAGACCAAGCTTGCCGGGAACATTTAACATCTCCTCTACCCCGAGCCTCAGAGGCAAACTGATGGAAACCCCTGGCCCTCTGGCTGTTACCATTAGCTCAGCAATTCAGGACCCCCTATGGGCCTTAGTGAATGCAGCCTTTACGGTCTTAAACCATACCAACCCTAATGCGACCCAGTCCTGTTGGCTTTGTTATAATCTTCACCCACCCTTCTATGAGGCCATAGGCCTCAATGTCTCTTACCACTTATCTTCAGGCCAGAACCCACCCCCATGCCGATGGGAAGAACGCAAGGTTGGCCTCACAATGAATGAAGTTTGGGGACAGGGACTCTGTTTGGGCACAGTGCCACGTGATAAAACTTCCCTCTGTGCCCGGACTATTAGTAACCTACGCTTACACGGCAAAAATTGGATTGTGCCAGAGGTTGGGGGTTGGTGGATTTGTTCACATACTGGGCTAACCCCATGTTTAAATGTGAAGGTTTTTAACCAGAGTCAAGAATTCTGTGTCCTGGTTGCTGTAATGCCAAAAATCTTATACCACTCTGAAGAGGTTATGTACTCACATTGGGACCGGGAATTGCTAAGACAAAAGAGAGAGCCAGTCAGTGCGATCACCATGGCAGCCTTGTTCAGTCTTGGGCTGGCAGGAGCAGGGACAGGAATAGCTTCACTATCTCTGCAAGGCCAAGGGTTTTCCTCCCTACGAGCCGCCATAGATGAAGATATAACTCGCATAGAAGAATCAACCAGCCACTTAGAGAAGTCTCTGATTTCCTTGTCTGAGGTGGTCTTGCAGAATAGGAGAGGATTAGACTTGATTTTTCTCCAACAGGGTGGGGTCTGCGCAGCTCTGGGAGAAGAATGTTGTTTCTATGAAGACCATACAGGAGTGGTAAGAGAATCTATGGCAAAAGTGAGAGAAGGACTGGCGCAACGAAAGAGGGAACGGGAGGCCCAACAGGGATGGTTTGAGTCTTGGTTTCAACGCTCCCCCTGGCTGACCACCTTAGTTTCCACCCTCCTGGGCCCGCTTATAGTGCTATTATTAACACTTACATTTGGCCCTTGTATTTTAAACCGGCTAATGTCATTTATTAAAGAACGTCTAAATACCATTCAGATTATGGTATTGAGGCAGCAATATCAGATGGTAGCCCAGGATGAAGAGAAAGATTCCTCTACAGGAACAACAAGACAAGGGGGAATGTGAGGCTGCCAGGGTTAATACCATGACAGGCGGCCTGGACCTAAGTTTTAGCTTCCCCCGAAATGGTAAGATTCCCTACCCCCATCAGGTAACCTGGAGCCAGCCAATCAATATACGCCCAGTAAGAACAAAGGGAGAGCTGAAAAGCCCGCGAACGCCCAGGTTTGAAAAAGAGCCCGCGAAAGTCTGTACCAATAGAATTGCTTTGCAAACATGTAACCAATCCGCTTAAGCCAGCTACTAACCGCTTTTGCATATCTTATAAATTTGTGTAACAAGCTTGAGCTCGGCGCTTTCTGACCCTGCACCACTGTGATGTTTGTGGCAGAAAGCCCTGGCTCGAGACAGTAATAAACTTCCCTTTGTTTGCGAGTTGCATTGTCTTGGAAGCCTTCTCTCTTCCCGCTCGGGGATTCGGACATCGGGCATAACAAGAAGAAATATAAAACATATCATTAATGTGGCTTTTTAAAAAAGTCCTTCAGACACTTAACATTAATAACTTACTACTGGGGACTTCACTGATGGTCCAATGGTTAAGACTCTGTGCTTCCAATGCAGGGGGTGTGGGTTCAATCCCTAATCAAGAGAATTAAGATCTTGGCAGGCCAAAAAAATTAAAAAAAAAAAAAATGTCACTTTATTTGAGTCTTGTTTCACCTGGGCACTTTATTTTTCCCAATTTGTTAACCATCCTTATGACTCTTATCAATGACTTCACTCTTACTGCAGAGCTAAGACTAGATCCTCGCTTACCCAAGGCTAAGACCTGAACTTACTACAAGATCCTCTCTTACCTGATCTTGTAGTTTGGCCTATTGATTTTGAGCTTTATACCTATAAGACCTTCTCTTAAACTATTCTGAGAGGGTAGTTGGTCCAGAAAAAAGGCAACTTATAGGGCTCAGAAAGAAACCAACTCAACACTGCTTTGGGTAAAAAACAAACCATCAGATAAACTCAAGATGTTTGCCTTCTAGGCATGCACTCAAATCAGTACCATCATGAGGCTCACATATGAAAATGCAAGCATTCTCCTATGCCCCTACCCTTCTGCCTGATACTACCTTCCACTACTTCATTTATAACCATGCCTCCCAAATGGCCAAGACCATCTTGACCTAAATCGCTCCCTTCTCCCCATTCCCACCAGCAGCCTGGTCATGTTCTGTGCTTCACACTGGATCTGGTACTGATCACTTTTGAATTGTCTCACTATGACCCTTTTTACCCATTCCACCAAGAACATTAGTTCCTATTTAAATACACTTTCAATATGCTCTGACGGGTAGCCACTTAGCTCAAGATTTGTGTAGTGAAAAATAATCGCTTCTGGGACTTCACTGGAAGTCTGGTGGCTAAGGCACGGAGCTCCAAATGCAGGGGGCCCAGGTTCCATCCCTGTTCAGGGAACTAGACCCATAAATAACAATAATACACACACACACACAGCCTGCTAAAAGACCTTTCCTCCAGCTCTTCTGATAATGCTCCCTACTCCCACTCAATACTACCAGATTCTACTAAAACAATGAAGTTATGCTTCTATGCAAGGGGAAAAGGTAGACAACCTGACCTATCTCTGTCATTTAAAACCAACTCCTTCCTCTGCGAACAGAGAAACAACATTTCCCTGTCTTGTTGTTTCCAATGTACTTAAAGAAGGTCTCCCTTGATGTGTTTTGAAAGTTGCTTCTCATTTCCTGCTAGAGCTCTGCTGCTGTTTCTTTGTCCTCCTTGGCCCTCTGCCAGGCCCCTGCTTGGCAGCAGCATTCCTGTTCAGGTCTCAGCTATTCAAGCGCTTCTTTGTTCATCCCACTGGGTTTCCTTCTACCTTCCCTACCTTCCTGAGACTGGCCTCTCATTGTTGACCCAACTTTCATTAAAGCACAGCCAGGATGGCAGGACTCTCCTGTCTTTTTCTATTCAACCTCTGTAGTGAGAGTTTCCTCGGAAATACCCGAAATCCACTTTCACAGATCTAAGGTGTATTAATTCTGCTGATGCTTAGCCACTGAAGATTCTAAGAATACTAAAGTCTTTCGCAATCAACATGCGTCTAATGCTACGTTTGTAACAGCCATCTTCGTGGACTTTTCTGCTTTCTTCTCTAAAACGACCCCACTGTTTCTCTAGGAGTGGATTTGGATCCATAAGGCAGAAGAGGGCAAGGAGACCCCTGACACCACCCAGATTGATGACAGGGTCAGAGGTTCAGAAAGCCTGCACACCTCTTCTCTTCAAGGAGAGATCTGCATCCAGATTCCTGAGAAGGGTTCCCTTCGCCTTATCTAAAATGTTTCTTTGGAAACTATGCGCTTCCTGTCTCATGACCTCCGTTTATATCTTCTTAAGTCACTAAAAGAATTGTTGAAAGGGTCAAACAGCCTTACTTTTCAAGTTCCTCCTTATTCTTAAAATAGTCCATGCTTTTGAGTCTCATGTAAGTTACACGTGAGACAAATCAAACAAGGTCTTAAGTCAACAAGAGAGATTCTTTTACCCTTATTTTTCCTTATTTTTAAAAAGTATTTCCTATGTTTTCGGCAAACCCATGAAACCATATTCGCTTAGTGCATTTGCCTAAGTGCATGTTTCATTATTAATTCTCTGCTAGCTAATGGCTTATTCTCCAAACCTGCTCAAGATCCTTTCAGTAGCCTACTAATGCTCAACAATCAAATAATTACCCCTTATTGAGTGCCTACACTGGGAGAAAGGCACAGCACTAACTGCATTACATGAATATACTTAGAATAAAACCAGTATCGTAAGTATTCTTGATCTTAATTAACTGGTGAGAAGATGAAGGCTCAGAGAAGTTAAATAACATCTGGTTTGCTAAATACAGGAGTGTTTACACTCAACCTCCCACTGACGTGCTCCATCAGAGGGGACGCTCTATCACTGCTCCCTTAGGTCTGTAAAGGGCTAATTATCCAATGAGATGTTCTTACATCTTAAGACAATTTATCTTTCTTCTTTGGCTCTAGTAACAAGGGGAGTACTCTATAGTGTCTTACCCAGAGAAGAGATTATTGTACTTCATTAAGAGTACAAGAAGTCTTACTTTCCTCTGAGTAACAAGCACAAAGGCATGGATAGTTTAATACAGTATGAATGAACATGTTATAAATCATAACAGTGCTATTAGTGAATCCTATCAACAATACCATTAGCTCTGAATCTTGGAAAGATACATACAAAAGGACAGTGATTTCCTATTTCACACTGCAAATTCAGTTAACAAAACTGGGACCCCAGCTTATACAGAGATACACATGGAGACGAGTTCAGCACATGGAATCAGAGAGGTCCTAAGACAAGCTAGGAACAGAGACATAAATGTGGGTCTCAAAAATAGAGACAAAGCTATATTTAATTACACTGTTCCTGAGGACATTTTGTAGCTATGAAGACAAGAGGGATACAGTCATGGAAGTTTGAAAACAGCATATCAATTACTCATTTATTCCTAGTAAATAAATAATAAGGACACTGACATTTCTGTTAACAGAGCTGTTTGACTGCTCAGTGGCCCCAGTTTGGGTCCCATCAGAGCATCACAGGGTCACACACAAAGATGACTAACATTCCAGGACAGAGGGCCAGGACCACATGCAGCAGATGGAGAACATCAGGTCCCAGAATGCTGGAACTGAAAAAAATACAATCCACAGACCTGAGACTACACTCTTTAGGACTAGGGGTTCCATCCTGGCTCTGCCATTTGCTTGTTCCGATCCTAGGCAAGTTATATATACCCACTGTGCCTCTATTTCTTCATCAGTGAAATGGGAATCAAAACAAAAGTAAGTAAAAACCAGAGGGTATTTGAGACTACCCCAGCAGTCTAGCGGTTAAGACTCCACCTTCCAATACAGTGGACATGGGTCTGATCCTAGTCAGGGGACTAAGGTCCCACATGCCATGTTGTTGTGGTTTTTATTCAGCTTCTCAGTTGTGTCTGACTCTTTGCAACCCCATGGACTGCAGCATTCCAGGCTTTCCTGTCCTTCAACATCTCCTGGAGTTTACTCAAACTCATGCCATGTGGTGTGGCCAAAAATCTTTTTTTAAAAAAAGGGTCTTGAGAGGTATTAGCACATTATAATGTGTAATGCATGGAGGACTCAATGAGCAATTCTCTTACATTTATACTGAAAGGGGACTTTATGCAAATTAAGAAAATAGCAAAAAAGCATAATTAAAAGTCACATATGTAACCACATTTTAGGAAAGACTGTTAAACATCTCACTTTCTTGCTATGCCAAAACTGGGTATCACAGTGATGCATGTCTGTTGAACTAGTACTTATGAAACATCCATAACTGGCATCTTACTTTGCCTTGTGAAGGTGACACCCATGAAAGGTTTTTTTAAAAAATACTGACAAGGGACTTGCTTGGTAGTTCAGTGGCTAAGACCATGCTCCCAACGCAGGGGGTCCAGGTCCGATCCCTGCTCAGGGAACTAGATCCCACATGCCAAAACTAAGACTTCACATGCAGCCATGAAGAAAGAAGATCCTGCATGCAACAACTAAGACGTGACGTGGCCAAATAAATAAATATTTTTTTAAAATAAATACAATTCTGACAATACTTAGGCTAGTTCTCACCAAAGAAGAAGCGATATCAATTTAGAAGACTACCACTACCACTTAAATGAATGTGAAGAGTTTGTACTTTTCATCTTTCAGAAAACAAAAACCAAACATTTATGCTATCTTGAAATGTCAAGAAACAAATATAACCAATGAAAGGAAGTCTAAAAGTGGTATGCACAAAACAGTTCCAATGTGGACAAGAATTTGCCGTCTTACTCTGCTTAAAATTATTAAGCATCATTAACAAACCATCAGCTGTTGCATATCACTCTCTTCCCTAGTTACCCCCAAAACACCATTCTATCTCAACCGTACCCTTCCTTATGTAAGAGAATTTTGAGAACCAGTTTTAATTCATATAATACAAAGCAATTTCTATTTCCATTTCCTCCTCACTGCAAAATAAGAATGCCACAAACCAGTTTGTGGATAGCCCATTTTCGAAAATGCAAAAACAGAAGAGTAGGAAAATCCATTTTTGTTTGAGATAATACATGACCAACAAATCAAGAAGCATGACATTTAGTAACACAGCCCCATTCACATCTATTTGTTTTTGGTAACCATGCCCTTCACACCTTTACATTTGAGAAATGTTAGAGCTTGCTGGAAAAAATGAATTAGATAAGTACAACATCTGTGTTACAAAGCTTCTGTCAGATTTGCTCAAACTAAGCTCTCATAAGTATTTGTATGGCATGAGCTAGATATTATTCCGCCATCAAAAAAAAAAAAAAGTAGCACTCTTTTTAATTCTTAGCTGGGGAAAGGGTGGAGGAAGCAAGTAGAATTTTTGTGATTTAAGGTTCTACCTATAAAATGTTAATTTCAAGTTCCTGAAGATTTGTAAGATAACGGTTTATAGGTAGGAAATTTTCCAACTTACAACATCTAACAGCATCAATCCAACTATTCTAGTGATGAAACAGCTTGATGGAAAAGATAAAGAAGTAAAAAGTGAATGTAAAGTAAGGTCCCTTTACTTTCCCAGGTATTCAAAGTCCTCTTAACCAGCTGTCCCCAACCCTTTCGGCATCAGGGACCAGTTTTGTGGAATAGTTTCAGGATGATTCAAGCACATATTTATTGTGCACTTTATTTCTGTTATTTTTACATTGTGATATATAATGAAATAATTATACAACTCATCATAATGCAGAATCAGTGGGAGCCCTGAGCTGGTTTTCCTGCAGCTAGACAGTCCCATCTGGGAGTGATGGGAGAGCGATGGGGAGCGGCTGTAAATACAGATGAAGCGTCTCTCACTTGCCTGCCCACCCCTCACCTCCTGCTGCGCAGTCCAGTTCCTAACAGGCTACGGACCAGTACCAGTCCACAGCCTGGGGGTCGGGGCCCTCTGCTCACAATGGGACTTTCATCCAGACAGTCCCGAACTTGCTGAAATAGGAGCAGTGCTCCCTGCAAGGCCTTAGGGTAAGTTGTGGCTCCTTTAACTGGTGTATTTACAACTTAAATAGTCTGTTCCTGGGGCTCACTGCTGAGTTGTCATCATTTCATACACATGAAAAGATTTCAATGTCTAACAACAATAATAATCTCATATCTTTAAAAAATTAACAAACATCTTATAGTCATTAAAAATAAAATGACATTAAATAATAAAAACTACTATTTTAAAGGGGCTGGTAGCTCAGCTGTTAAAGAATCCACCTGCAATGCAGGAGACCCCAGTTCTATTCCTGGGTCGGGAAGATCCCCTGGAGAAGAGATTTGTCAAAAGACAGAAAATCATTTCTGTCTACCTGTAGGACAGGATTTTTCTAAATGCTTTTTGAACTTTCTGAATTTCCCTAATGGATGTGATTTACTTTAAAAAATTATTTCCAGAGAACTAGATATTAATTCTCACCTTTACTGTGATTTACTTTGCAAATGAGTAAAGAAATTTTTTAAAGGGACAGATTTTTTTTTCATTTATTAAAAACACCTGAGCTTTAAAAACATTACTAGCTTCAAAGTGAATGAAGGATGATAAGCAGGCCCTTCCCTCGTGGTCCAGTGGTTAAGGATCCACCTTCCAGCGCAGGGGATGAACATTCAACCCCTGATCAGAAAAATAAGATTCCCACATGCCTCACGGCAACTGAGCGATGCTACTAGTGAAGGCCACCTGTCACAGTGGAGACCCAACACAGACAAAAAAGAGAAGGATGATAAACAGACCAAAAAATTTACTTTTATCATCTCTCCAACTGGTAACACAGACGTTTAAATAAAAATCAGGCTCCCAAGATTTTCCCTGATATGAGAATTTGGATATTGGACCTATGGACATCCATCCTCTCCACCAAGTAGCCTCAGGACCTGTGGCCACACAGGGCATGGTTTAAACAGTGCACAGTCATACAGATTGAAGGCATAAAGATGAAACCATCAAAAACACTTTCCAATGATCCTTGACCCAACAAGAATCTTACCCTTCAATCTCAATCCACCATCCACTTCATCACACCCAGTTTAGATTCTGTGGTCCAGCTTCATGAGCAATTCCTTACAGTATCTTCATCTGTCTGACCCCCTGTTGCACTAGTCTGGCAATCCATACAGTTCCAGTCAGGACTTCCCTGGTGGTCCAGTGATTAAGAATCTGCCTGCCAAGGCACGGGACATGGGTTCTATCCCTGATCCAGGAACTAAGATTCCCACGTGCTGCACAGCAACTAAGGCCGTGTGCCAAAACCAGTTGGGCTCGCATGCCCTAGAGCCCATGCTCTATAATAAGAGAAGCCCAAGCACCGCAACTAGAGAGTAGCCCCTGCTTGCTGCACCTAGAGAAAGCCCACTCACAGCAACGAAGACCAAGCACAGCCACAAAGAAAATAAATTCAAAACAAATACAGGTTCAATCTAACCATTTCCCACTAAGCTGCTAAAACTGTTGGAAATAAAAAAAAAAAAACCCACACAACTCTGCTTAATGGTCTTAACTTCCTTAACATAAATCTCAAACTTAACTCTGCTAAATGATTCTTCTATGCTTTCCTCGTGATTTTACTTTTTTATTTTCCAAGATTACAATCTATTTCAGAGAGGTTTTTTTCTCCACTCAAACTTCCAATATCCTTTTCTTACTCTTAGCTAATCACCTCCCTTTCTGTGTCACTGACAGGTGAGAACTACCTCACTCTCTCACCCTTATCCACCAGATTTACGTGCCCACATATGATGCCTTTCTGGCTGCAAAGATGGAAAAGCTGTCTCTGTTCCTAAGGCTAAGCCTCCCACTAAATCCCAAGGCTTTGTTCAGTGTCTTCCCTCCTATAATCACACCCTTCTTTTCTCTAGATCATTTTCAGGAGCATACAAGCTTATTTTTAACACTGTTCATCTTAAAAACCAAAATTGATCATTTTATGTTCATGATTCCCTTTAACTATATAACCCAATGATATACACATGTATGCACAAGGTCTTGTGATCCCATGGACTGTAGCCTACCAGCCTCCTCTGTCCATGAAGATCTCCAGGCAAAGAATATTGGAGTGGGTTGCCATTCCATTCTCCAGGAAATCTCCCGACTCAAGAGATCAAACCCAGTCTCCTGCATTGCAGGCAGATTCTTTACTGTCTGAGCCACACACACACAACACACACACACACACACACACACACACACACACACACACATATATTTGGTGAAGTGAAACAAAACATTATAGCTCTTACAAAGATGACCTATCCTTTACCTGAGTAGCTCTAAGTAAGTAAAAACCAAGTAATTTTCAGGGAATTATTTAGCTGAAGAACATGCTGTTTCATTGACAATGAAACACATAAATGGAACAAAACTGCGCAGAGCATGAACAAAAATCTAAAACAGAAATGTGAGTCTAATTACTTGGCATTACCAAAGGAGCTTTTCTTTACAAATTCATTGGAAGGGTTAAGAGAGAGTGGCCTCTCTCTCAAAGCCATGGATGCCTGTGTAAATCTTCTGAGAAAGAGGCGGGGTAAGTCACTGAGGTGGTTGGGAATGGTACCCTCTGGTTATTCTGGGTTGACGGGTTCTAGGAAAAAGGAACAACAGTGTTCTCTTAGAAACATCGTGAGCGGGCCTGGGAACTGGACCGGCCTGCCTCCAAGGGATGCCTGGGAGACAGACAATTCTGAAAAATGCTAACATACATAGTATGGATGCAAAGGAGACTCCAGCCTATAGCACACGACTTAGGGAAGAAACAGGCAGAAGACCACTATGGAACTTCGCTGGTGGTCCAGTGGTTAAGACTCTGCCTTCCAATGCAGAGGACATGGGTTTGATCCCTGGTGGAGGAACTAAGATCCCACATGCTGGGGGGCAACTAAGCTCGCCCGCTGCAACTAGAGAGTCCATGTGCTGCAAAAAAGATCTAGTGCAGCCGAAAAAAAAAAAAGACCAGTACTGCAGACAAGCAGGTGAAGGGTGAATCCTAGAAATGTCCTTATGCCATCTCCTCTGAATTCCAATGTAGGTAATAATGTTCACTGCCAGGATAAACTCCTTTTGTTAAAAGGATCATTAGGGCTTCCCTAGTGGTCTAGTGGCTAAGAGCCCATGTCTGCCTGCCAACGCAGGGGACATGGGTTGATCCCTGGTTTGATTCCACGTGCTGAGAAACTGAGCCCACATGCCACAAGTACTGAAGCGGCGAACCGAAGCGAGAGAGCCCGGCTCTGAAACAGGAGAGGGCACCGCCCATGCACCACGGCAGCAGATGAGCCCCTCTAGCCATGACTAGGGAAAGCCCACTCACAGCAAGGAAGTTCCAGCACAGCCCAAAATAAGTAAACAAATCAATGAATCTTTAGAAAAATAAAAGGATCATTAAAATTTTTCAATAGCATGCAAATTTCGTTTAACAAGTTAGGCAATGGACCCATGAGTAATCTAAAAGAGGGTGTTGGATAGGGAGGTGGCAGTAACCCACCCTTGGTACCGATAGTCCCACAATAGTAAACCATCAATGCAACCAATTAGGAGAGGATGGGTGACTTAACCAGTGCACACCTTCCCACCTGTAAGCGCAAATAATTCTAGAACCCTGGATCAGAAGAACGAGAACAGCAAATCCTACCCCAGAGAATATAATTCAAAGAACACAAATCTATACCAAAAAAATGGCATGGGAAAAAAACCTACAAAAATACTGAAATTGAGTTTAGGAGAGAAACTAGCAAATTAACAGGTTTCTGTGTTTTCTTCATCACCACACCAGAGTGTACATACACATCCACACCTGTCTATTCATGTCCACATGCAGAGCGAAAACTTCTGTCCCATTACTTCCTACTGTTTTCCTCCCTCTGCATCAAAAGCATAATTTTCTCTAATCTTATAGCCAGACCAGACAAATTGGTGCATTATAGGATCAACTGGCTGCTTGTAATCAGTCTTGTCTGAAAGGTTTAAGAGGATCCATCCATATTGTGCTAAAAACTGCAGATGGTAAAGGCTATGGCGGCTGAGATGCCATTAACTCTGGGAGCTTGGCAAGAGCCCTGTGTTCTCCCCAGGGTCTTATTTGTAAGTTGAAGGGCTGAAGAGATGACCTTCCCACTCTCATTTTCAGCTGCTACCCCAGGGACCACACACCTCATCTCATCTCAGTTCTATATATCCCCCCAGTTGTTCCCAATTTATCCATGACCCCAGCAACTGATGACGGTGGACACAGCTGAACTGCCATAGCCTGCCTGAGTTTTCCTCCCTGAAATCAAAGAGCTAAGCTCCAAACCTGAAAGGGAAAAGAAAATCCCAAAGACAAGATTCTACCTTCAAAGAACTTGCAAATCATGGCTCCACATGTCTGTTACGAGGGAGTAATGGAAGAATGAAGACCAGTCAGAAAACAGCCTCAGTTTCAAACTGCTCATTTCCAGGTGACTTTGGCAGTTTCTTGATAAACGGAAATGAGGATTTCTAGATTATTTCAAGTTGAGAAGGTGGCACCTGACCAGCACTTTGACGATCACTGGCTTAGACGCCCCCAACTCAGGTTCTGAACAGCCAGTGTCTGGAGCAGGGTGGGGGTCTGCGGGTCAAGCTCATGATCAACCCAGGAGGGCAAGGCTCTTTCAAGCAGTCCACGAATAAAAGCACATAAAAGTATTGTTATGAACAAACATGATGCTATTAGGAGTCTATCCAAGAAATTAACATAGCAGCAGTGCAAGTTTGCAAGACCTGACAAGACCAGCATACAAACAAGTATCAACATCACCTTTCAAAAAAGTAGGGTCTAAGACACAAAGAGTCCTGAAGCAGCAGAACTATGAAATAAACAACTAATGGGCCACAGCTTGGGAAGAAAAATCCAAGAATTCTTAATAATACTCCCACCTTGCACTCAACCTTTTGTTTGTATTTTCTTCTCCATATTTAGTGGCTCATCAGCCCAAGAGCTAATGCTTAAGTTTGCAACATTTAATCATTTATAATAAAATTATTTACAACAACTTATGATTAAAATTCCAAAATCACTGCAGATGGTGACAGCAGCCATGAAATTAAAAGAAGTTTACTCCTTGGAAGAAAAGTTATGACCAACCTAGACAGCATATTAAAAAGCAGAGACATTACTTTCCCAACAAAGGTCCATCTAGTCAAGGCTATGGTTTTTCCAGTAGCCATGTATGGATGTGAGCGTTGGACTATATAGAAGGCTGAACACTGAAGAATTGATGCTTTTGAACTGTGGTGTTGGAGAAGACTCTTGAGTGTCCCTTGGACTGCAAGGAGATCAAACCAGTCCATGCTAAAGGAAATCAGTCCTAAGTGTTCACTGGAAGAACTAATGTTGAAGCTGAAACTCCAACACTTTGGCCACCTGATGAGAAGAATTGACTCATCTAAAAACACCATGATGCTGGGGAAGATTGAAGGCAGGACGAGAAGGAGAAAACAGAGGATGAGATGGTTGGATGGCATCACTGAATCAATAGACATGAGTTTGAGTAAACTCCGGGAGTTGGTGATGGACAGGGAGGTCTGGCGTGCTGCAGTCCATGGGGTCACAAAGAGTCGGACACAACTGAGTGACTGAACTAAACTGATGATTAAAATTATTATTCCTCCTTTAGTTTTTTAGAAACACTTTTGTTCATAACTCTAACATTAACTATGACACATGAGCTCTGGGACTTGAAGAAGAAATATGACAAACACCTTAAGTGAGACTCACTCACACACACACACACAACCCCCAAAAGAAGACCCTGCCATTAGGCAATCTTAATGCCACACAAATTTTTCTTCCAGAAAAACAGATTCAGTCAGTAATTTTTTCCTCCCTAGCACAGCTGGTTTTTACATGGTATTATAAAGCAGATGGAATGCTAATAACCAAAAGCCAAAGGGTTGATTAGGCTGTTTGCAATCTGCACTTCTCAAATAAAGAACTATTCCTGAAAAGTAAAGGTCATTTAAAATGAATTGTATTCAATAAAGAGCTTCGGTGGAATACCAGGGCTAGCTATTATTGACTATCATGAGATTCTTCTGGCAAAGCAGAAATGCAGCCTTGTCAAGGGATCTCTCCTGGTATGCAGGATGGACTCAACTGAACAATCATTCATCTGACTTGGTGAACAGCACGCACGAAACGTCCAGTGCGAGTGTAGAAACTGTATGGGTTAATGCATTAATCCTATGTTCACTAAGACGCTTCTGGGTCAGGAGAAGGCAGGGCTCAAGAAGCAACAAAGGTCTGAACCCAGGTTCACGTCCCCACAAACGAAAGAGGGAAGAGTCACTTGTAAGGAACGTCTCTCTCTGAAGCATCTGAAAAAGTTGCTTTATCCAGTCACGAGTGGCTGGTCTATAGTGTGGTCCCTTCATTCTGAGCCTCCCTTCTATCTCTGCTTCGCTCAGAGCAGAGCGAAGATGAGTGTCCACCATCTTCCAGATTCTCACCTGAGCAGCGGGAGAAGCAGGACCCAGGGCAGAGCTGCTGCTTCTTGGAGGTGGGACAGACATCCACCCATCTTGCTTGCTTTGAAGGACAGTTGCCCAAATGTGACTGAAAGACTCTTCTGGCCCACGTGCACAAATTATTCCAAATGCCTGAAATTCTGTCCACTGGAATAACCCCTTGGCCACGCCAGGGTCGTCTTCTTCCCTGGGGCCTCCCTGCCCCTCACATTGCCCTTCTCTCCTCCTGGTGCCTGGAGGCCCTTCCCATCCCTGGGCAGCGTGGGCTCCTCGCTGCTGGCTGTGCCACGCGAGTCCCAGCACTCCGGAGACCGTACACGCCTGAGCCCAGCATCACTGCAGCCTGGCCCCGGCTGCAGACACACTGGGACTGAGTTTCTGTGTGTCGCCCACTCCTCTATTGTTTTTGGTTTTGTTTGTTCAACGGTGGTAAAATAAACACGATATAAAATTACAGTCCTCACCATTTTTCCATGCACGGTTCGGTGGCATTCAGCACGTTCATGTTTGCTGTGCAACTGTCACCCCCGCCCATCTCCAGGGGGCTTTCCGGTTGCGGACACTCCCTGAACCTACTCACTCATGATAATCACTAATCATTCTATTTTCTGCCTTTAAGCATTTCTCTACTCTAGGTACCTCAAAGAAGTGGAATCCTATTTGTCCTTCCATGACTGAGCTAATTCACTTAGTATAATGTCCTGAAGGTTCACCTGTGTGTAGCATGTAACAGGATTTCATTCCTTTTTAAGGCTGAATAATATTCCATTGGGCTTCCCAGGTGGCGCAAATGGTAGAGAGTCTGCCTGCCAATGCAGGAGATATAAGAGACGCAGGTTCGATCCCTGGGTCGGGAAGATCCCCTGGAGGAAGGCATGAATCCCATGGACAGAGGAGCCTGGCAGGGGTCCAGGGGTCGCAAAGAGTAGGACATGACTAAAGCGACTTAGCACTCATGCATGCAATATTCCACTATGTGTGCACATCCCATTTTATATCTGTTCTTCCACTGGTAGACACATGGACTGTTTCGCTGTCATAAATAATCCTCCCGTGAACTTGGGTGCACAAATGTCTTTGAGTCCCAGTTTTCAATTCTATGGAGTATATACATGCCATGAAGTTGAATTGTTGGGTCATATAATAATTCTATTTGTAACTTTTTTTTTGAGGAGCTAGTGCACTGTTTTCATAGCAGCTGCATCATTTCTTCTGTAGTTTTTAAGATGTCCCTGGGTGTCTGTGATGGGAATGAGAAGGTGGAAAACCACTGGCCGGCCCCTCAGAACCACCTCCATCCTACTATATCAATGAATGGTGACTGCTACCGAAAGCTGTCTTGTTTTTACACAGTAAAAAAAAAAAAAAAAAAAAGCAGCTGTTTTTCTCCATCAGTTCTGTTATTCTGTTAAATGGTAAGGTGCTGTGATGCTCTGAAAATAGCCCAAATCGGTACTGACATTTCAATACGGGCCTCCTGAAGCTAAAACTTCAACCAAAAAGGAATGAAAAGTGTAAGCCAGGATTAAGAGAATTTTTAAATGAACTTTTACTTTTGAGTCACACTTCAAAAACGCTGCAGACACACTAAGGTCTAAATCTTAATTGTTCACATTGGACTGAGGAGAAAGCAATCAGCAGCAAGCATACAATTTATATCTGTGATTAGCCATTCTAGGTCTGATCTACGGATTTGGGGTAGATGGGTACCAATTTATTTTTCCTCTATGGAGCTCCATGCATGAAGTGTAATTACAACTTTCTTTGCATTTTCTGTGGTGGGGAATTAAAATCATAACCTTCTTGGAGAACTGGAACGGGATGCCTTTTTATCCTTTAGTTTTTCCTCAAAATAAAAATAGATGCCAAACTGAGTTTCATCTTATATGCAAAATAACCCCAACGGTTCCAGTCACGTGACTCTTGGCATCACTGCTTTTACAAACTGATGAAACCACCAGTGTCAAGATGATAGTAATTTCAAAAAAATCGAGAGCTTTATTTATATGCTTAATTATATCACCTTTCCATTGCGTCACATTGTTGTTTCATTATTATGGGTTTTAGTTAATGCATAGAAAAATTTCCCTAAATGAACACTTCACAATGCTAGATACCTGAATTTTCTTATGGGCAAATTAATCTCAACAAATGCCAAGGGATTTAAAGTGCTTTGGCAAAGCCTGGTGGCTTTAATGCTGTCTTGAGAAAACTATGGCTTTGACTTAAAGCAGAGCCCCACACCATCCATTCAAGCCTCTCTGCTGGGGTCTAGTCCAAGTGCAGTGTTCAGGTTCACCCCGGTGCTCCTCCCAGCTCAACTCACCTGCACAATTCTCTCGTCCTCTCCAGGGCCCGCTCCACTCCGTCCCCTTCCACCTCCTGCTCTAGTTTGAGTGTCCTTGGCTTCTAACTGCAACTTCCTTGTTTGGACTTCTGCGAATCTGCTTCACCTCCCTAATTCTACTGAACATTTCATGAAGAAAAGCAAACCTGGAAATAGTTTTCTCTGTTACATCCTTATTTTACTGTCTCCTCCAACCTATTCCTGTCCACATCCTCCCCAAAACACACTCACTTCCATACTCACACATACACACACCTCAAGGTTGAAACTGGACAGAAGAGAAAAAAAATAAAAAATAAGAAGATCAGGTATGCTGAGTAAGAAGACAGCTAGAAAGCATTTTTTTTCACGGTTGCAAATAAATCTTTTTTCACTATACAATGAAGACACAGACATGTAAAAAAAAAGTTGAAAAAGAGGGAAAGGATGAACATGTTACTATAGCTCCACCATCCTAACTCCCCTGACCAGGTAGGAAGCAGAGAATATTTCCTCCTGCCTTCTGTCCTAGGCCTGAACTTGTTTTTTAGCTGGGATCATATTTTCCTTGCTCTGAGCAGAGAGTGCATCAGTTTTTCCTGTGTCTCCAGTCTCCATCAGACTTGCCTCCCAAAAGCTCCTCCGCTGCTGCCTCTTCCTCGCAGGTGTTCTCTGGGGCTCATCTCTGCTCTTGGTCTGAGCTCATCTCGTCCCCGTGGTTCCTGCACACAGGTACGCACAGTTCCCAAAGTGAGCACACGGCTGCCCTGATGTCACAGCTAGTGCACAGACGTGCTGAGGGATGCGTTACATTTCCGAGGGAAATACAGCCATATTTGACAACTGTTGGATACCATACAAATTACCAGCTTGAGGTAGCTTCCTGTTTCAACATGAAATCACCTACAGTTCTTTGGATGATATCATCTCTGCAAAGCAGGGTTCTGAGAAGTGGTGATAAAAAGCAAGTTCAAGGTGAAACAGGAAACGTTGTCCCATCTGTTTCTAAGGCGTGAGAAGCTGTGTGGTGCCCATGGAAGCATTTAATCCTAGTGGTTAGCGTTCTCCAGAGAAACAGAACCAGTAGGACACGTGTGTGTACAGAGAGAGAGGCTGATTTTAGGAACTGGCTCACGCCACTGTGGGGGCTGGCAAGTCCCAAATCTGCAAGGCAGGCCAGCAGGTTGGGGACTTAGGGAATAGCTGGCGATACAGCTGAGTCTGAGGACAGTCTGGAGGCAGGATTCCTTCCTCCCTGAGAGGAAGGACTCTGATGGTCTACTATCTCTGAAGGTCTCAGGAAGATTGCATGAGGCCCATCCACATTATGGAGAGTAATCTGCTTCTCTCAAGGTCTACTGATTCAGGTGTTAATCTCATCTAAAAAATACCTTCAGAGCAACATCCAGACTGGTCTATGACCAAACACACGGGCTTCCCAGGTGGCGCAGCAGTAAAGAATATGCCTGCCAATGTAGGAGACACAAGATCCCTGGGTCAGGAAGATTCCCTGAAGTAGGAAATGGCAACTCACTCCAGTATTCTTGCCTGGGAAACTGCATGGACAGAAGAGCCTGGTGAGCTACAGTCTATGGGGTCTCAAAGAGTCAGACATGACTCAGCAGCTAAGCACACAGCACCCACATGGATACCATGCCACGTCAAGTTAGCACTTGATAGTTAAAAAATTAACTATCACTTAAGACTGAAGAAGATAGGGACTTCCCCGGTGGTCCAGTGTTTAAGAATCCAAAGCAGGGGACACGGGTTCGATCCCGGGTCCAAGAAGATTCCACATGCCATGGAGCAATTAAGCCCGTGCGCCACGACTACTGAAGCCCACGCACCCTAGAGACCATGCTCCACAACAAGAGAAGCCACGGCAAAGAGAAGCCCGCTCACCGCAATGAAGAGTAGCCTCCATTCGCCACAACTAGAGAAAGTCTGCACTCAACAGCAAAGACCCAGCACAGCCATAAATAAACTTTTTTAAAAAAGAAAAAGATACATATATATTTCAATGTGTTCAACTGTATTTTCAATCAGCCACTAAATTGTTAGGACAAAAATTCTCATTTGGTTGTATGAACTTTATTGCTAAAATGAACAGAAAACGTCAGGTATTTCGTTTGGCCTATGGGCACTGAGGGTGCTGTGAATGGAAAAGAAGTTTAAGAATACACCTACACATTGATGGCTGCAGCCCAGTATCCCCCAAATCCAGACAGACATATTCTAAATGCTCGTCAATATATATATGTTCTAAATACACTTTAATATACATGTAGGTTCTAAATGCACATCAACACATATGCATATTCCAAGGCGAAGAATTCCCAGTTACCTTACTTCAAATGTTCCAAAACTCAATTTCTTATTCCCTCCACCACGTCTACTATCAGTCTGACTTCCAGAAATGGATTTTTTAATCCTCACCACTCCTTCTCTCCATTAACCATCCCAATCCACCCACAAAATGGTATGTTCTTGAAGCATAATACAATGATTTTCACCTAGGTCACATTATATTATAAAAATAAAATTAAATACGGGTTAAAGCCCTTATCACAAATTATGGGTTTATAACTTCTACAGGTAGAATGCTTATTTTTCACTTCTTCCACATCTTCATATTTAGAAAAAGCAGTCAAGATAGCTTAGGAAAAGTACCTAGCCCAGTGATAAATAAGGATTTCTCTTTAAGGGAAATTCTCCTTGATTTATATAGTGATAGCACTTTGCCTCTCGTGAAACATTTCAGAGGCAGAAATTTCATTAAAGTGAGTCTTGATATGATGTTGATACTATTCAGTCGCTCAGTCGTGTCTGACTCTTTGAGACCCCATGCGCTGCAGCACACCAGGTTTCCCTGTCCTTCACTATCTCCCAGAGCTTGCTCAAACTCATGTCCTTTGAGTCTGTGATGCCATCCAACCCTCTCATCCTCTGTCGTCCCCTTCCCTTCCTGCCCTCAATCTTTTCCAGCATCAGGGTCTTAAAAGCCATCTCATAATAATAAACTTGAGCCCCCTCACCAAACCCCACCTCTGTTCTAGTGTAGAGTCCAGCCCCACCCAAATAGCTGATGTGTGGGTGGCTTAAAAGACAAGTATTAACATTTGACCTTAAAAAGCAAAAACCAAAGGGAGAAAATGTTCAGAAAACCAAAACCAAACATTCAATTTATCTATTTTTCCCCTGAGAGCATAAACATTGCTGAGTGAAAGATAGTAAACTATCCCTGTACAAAAAACTCCGATTGAAAACTTTTTCACTTATTTCTCATAATTAGAGCTGGAAACTACTAGAAGTTATTTCTTCTATTATTTCATTTTTGTTGGCAATATTTGCTCTATTGAATAAAGATGTATTCCATCATGCATAATAATATTTATGGAACTGCACTCCTGAGATACCAAGGCAATGTGATTTTTCTCTTTTAAGAAGGGGGACTTCTTATTCATTGAAGGCAGTAGGTTTGCCATTTAAAAGAAGCCAACCCATTCAAATGGGGCTTCTGCTATCACCAGCCCTCAACATACCTAAAGATGCACACAGTGCTATAAAAAATTCAGTACTCTAGTGGAAACAAACATTAAAAGGCTAAAAATAAACAATAACCTGGGGAAAGTCCATAAAATATTTGGTGAACACCAGAAACTAGGAAGTATTACCATTTGACTGTATTTATCTAGTAGAAAAACAAGTCTACACTACAAATTTACAATGAAGGCAGCAAAAAACAAGTGAACTCAAAATTGGGGCTTTGGGGATAAGCAAGAAATCTGATATAAAAACATACTTGACAAAAGAACAGCACAGTGAAATATATTTATATTTCTCTGTGAAAGTATGTTCTTGGTTTATTCTCCTTGGCCAATGTATACATTTTTGGGCAATGAACTAGGGAAAAATCTATAGGCTGACTTATACACTGCAGTATTTCTGGTATATGAATTTCTCCACCCGGTCGACGTTTATAATAATTTATAATTGCAGCATTTTCTAGACTACACAATCTCACCAGCCCCTCCAGACACTCCGAATAAACATAACCTGATTTTTCCAACACTACTGCTAAAAATAAAAGGACCACACAGTGAGTATCTCTCAACTGTCACAAGAACCATTGGAACAAGCCGTTTTCTTTAAATTCATTTCATTCCAAGGCTTTGGAAAATTAGCAATTCTCCGTAAAAGATCACAGACTACTGGAGCCAGAAGGGATATGTGGGCATCTAGTCACCGACTTGGAAACACACTACTTCTTAAAAATTTACAACGTTGTGTTAGTTCCAGGGGTACAGGAACGTGATTCAGGTATACATCCGTATATAGAAAAAAATTCTTTTCTATTATAGGTTTATTACAAGATGCTGAAAATAGTTCTGTGCTATACAGTAGATTTTTGTTGTTTATCTATCTTATATGTGGTAATGTATATTTGTTAATCCTAAACTCTCAGATTATGCCTCCCTCCCCTTGCCCCTTTGATAACCATAATTTGTTTTCAATATCTGAGTCTGTTTATTTTATAAAACAGACATAGAATCACAGATCTATCATTATATCGGTTTTTTTTCTTAAAGATTTCACATGCAAGTGATATCATGATATGTGTCTGACTTATTTCACTTAGTAAGATCATCTCTTGGTCCATTTATGTTGCTACAAATGTACTATCTTTTTAAAAGTTTAGAAAGTTTAAAAAAAACTTGAGAAAAGTTTAAAAGTTTAGCTGTAAAACGTTCCTCTTGGCAGGTAAGAGTGATGACACTTTGGCTGAAGAAGGGGGTGGGAGGTTGGAGGTGAGGACAGGGGGTACCCCATCTTTCCCAGCTCACCCTCTGCCCCAGTCTGCAAAAACACAGAAGACTCTGAAGGGGAGTGAGATGCAATCTGAAGCCATTTCAGAGGCATTTTCTAGAAAGAGAGTGTCAAGAGTTGAAAGAGTCAGCCAGACATGAACACAGGGTTACTGGAACAACTCCACTCTGTACTATAAAAGAAGTTCAAGAACATTCAGAATTTCAGCTGCTAATACTTTGAAGTGTAGTGCTAAAGTTTATGGTCAAATCCACTATCTCACACAGGGTGACAACTCAACCTGGTTTGCCCAGGACTTTCCCAGTATGAAAACTGGAAGTTGCATGTCCCGGGAACCCCATCTCTGCCAGCAAAGGGGGACAGGGACAGTTACTTACTCTACCCTCCACATAATGTTATATAAAATCACTCCCGCTTGCAACTGGCCTCATTCTGAAGTGACTCAAACTACAGCCATTCAGGAACAGAGGAACAGCCCAGATTGAATGCTTTGGCCACCTGATGCAAAGAACTGACTCATTGGAGAAGACCCTGATGATGGGAAAGACTGAAGGCAGGAGGAGAAGGGGGCGACAGAGGATGAGATGGTTGGATGGCATCACTGACTTGATGGACATGAGTTTGAGTAAGCTCTGGGAGTTGGTGATGGACAGAGAACCCTGGCGTGCTGCAGTCCATGGGGTTGAAAAGAGTCGGACACGACTGAGCGACCAAACTGAACTGAAGAATACCTATTGGAATAGACACATTACCTAGAGATGATGAAAGAAACCTGGTATTTCCTATATCATAAGGCTGTGTACTAAACATATGAAAAGCAGTAGGCTGGGTTCCACCTCATCTTTTAGGTAGACAGGGATACCCAAAGTGTTTTAAAGAGAGCATTTTCCGCTTAGTAAACAACTATCTTCTATACTATTGTCATTATATCTGATCTCTTTTTGATAAGTTCCTTTTATCTACTATTATATAATATCAAGATAAACAGTTTCCATTTAAATGATCAAAGGTTAAAATCATCACCAATAATAAAATGGATGATGCATAATCTGATACCATTTCACTGTTTATGTTTTTCAAATACTTAACTCCCATTCTGGCAACAGACACAATGACAATTGTTTCCATCAGTGGATAGCTCATCTGAACACATATGAATACTTAGAGCCCAGGGGCAAGAGATCTGGCTGATGTGCTGCGCCAACATGGGATGGGAATAAGTCTGCCCCCTGTGAAAACAGAAGTGCTGTTTTCATGATGCACCAAAGCCGCACCTCCTTCCTTTCAAACACTCTCCAGCACTAAGAATCAACTCTCCAGAGATTAGGTGGAGAAGCATGTTTGCCCTGTGTTTCTATCTCCTCTCACTACAGGATTTCCACTTTTGAAGCAGAAGATCTCACAAAGAGAAGAATGTCTTTTTGTCCTGGAGTCCTGTGAAAATCTTGGGCTCATTTTCACCTTTGAAAAACACTTACTCTGTCTCAAAATTGGTTCTCCCTTTCTTTAAGGGAGCAGCGCTGATTTTTTGCAGTTATCTTTAACATCAGAAGCTGAGGCAGGAGCTGCTGGTGCTCCTGACTGCTTAGTACCACCTCCTCCTCTTCTCTGTAAGTTTCCTGTACATTGCCAACAAAGGTCCGTCTAGTCAAAGCATGGTTTTTACAGTAGTCATGTACGAATGTGAGAGCTGGACTATAAAGAAAGCTGAGCACCGAAGAATCGATGCTTTTGAACTCGGGTGTTGGAAAAGACTCTTGAAAATCCCTTGGACCGCAAGGAGATCCAACCAGTCCATCCTAAAGGAAATCAGTTCTGAATATTCATTGGAAGGACTGATGCTGAAGCTGAAACTCCAACATTTTGGCCACCTGATGTGAAGAACCAACTCACTGAAAAGACCCTGATGCTGCGAAAGATTGAAGGTGGGAGGAGAAGGGGACGACGAGGATGAGATGGTTGGATGGCATCACCGATGCAATGGACATGACTTTGAGTAGGCTTCGGGGGGTTGGTGATGGACAGGGAGGCCTGGCATGCTGCAGTCCATGAGGTTGCAAAGAGTTGGACACAACTGAGCAACTGAACTGAACTGTACATTGCGTCCCTCCCTGCACCTCCAATCTTTTTCCACATCCTCTCTTTTCTCTACATCAGCCTTCTAGAGATGCTTCTGGGAATTGCTGGGTCCCACAAAGGAACCCACCTGACAATACAGGAGACGTAAGAGACGCAGGTTTGGTCCCTGGGTTGGAAAGATCCTCTGGAAGAGGGCATGGCAACCCACTCCAGTATCCTTGCCTAGAGAATCCCATGGACAGACGATCCTAGCAGGCTATAACTCATGGGGTCACAAAGAGTTGGATGTCACTAAAGCGACTTAGCAAGCACGCAAGCACAAAAGACCCTTGGTGCTAGAGATGGTCAGCACCAAGGCTAGATGAAGAACCACTCAAAAGACCCATGTGGATGGGTTCTTGAGTAAACAATGAGTTTGCTTTGTAGGCAGCAGGTGGGATCAAATACCACATCTGAATCTCCATCAACAGTCAAGGGGGCGAAGTGGAACTGGAGGAGGGTTTCTCCCACACATGCCTGTGTCATAACACATGTGAAAGTGCCACCCTGGACAGGTGACATGACTTTGCTGAGGGGTTATCCCTCTACAGAGCGTTCCTGGGCTGCCCCTTAACATCACCCATGAGTCTTCACCTTGTTATCAAGATGCTTACATTCAAATGTTAGTCCTCTGCAGATCCATGCAATGGGTTCATTTTATAATATGTAAACAGCACTAGAAAAAAAAAAAAACAGCACTAGAGGAGGGATTGCATGGGCTCAGCAAGGCAGTAAGGATTTAGTTTTTAAATGAAAGAATGGAGTAACAGGTGTTTTTGAAGCTCTCTTGCTGAAGAGTGTCTTTCAGCAGCAAGTAAGGTTGGGCCCATCACTCATAAGGACACCCACCAAAACTGTTTCAGTCGGTCTATAAACCAACAATTGACTTCAATATCAGGGTCTATAACCCTCAGCCTGATGCCAATTCCAAGCTGGGCACTGGCATCCGATGGGAAAACTCCCACCCAAAGAATCCTCTCACAAGATGGTTCCACCAGCTTTCTACAAAACAGTCAAAATAAACACATTTCTGCAGGTGGTAGCCAAAGAAGCAAAACAAATATTCTCTAAAACCACCCCCCCATTCCGTGGGAGGGCGTCTGACATGAAAACACTCCAGAATTTCACATCGACTTTGTACTGAAAAGCTCCATTTGGCTCCAAACTCAGACAGCTTTAGCAACACAACCCACTGATATTTCCACAGCCACCCTCCTTTTCCTCTTAATTGGGCTGTTGATGAGCCTCACACTCAACGTTAACGGGCTCTTCCAACACCCCTGTGCCGCTCACTCGGAAATAAGAGCATTCAATCACCAGGCTACTCTTCCCACGCCTGCCAACAGGAGCACACTGTCCTGCAATAAAGTCAGAGCCTGTCAACAGACGGGACAACAGCTTCACTCTCAGCTCTGCTGACAACCAGGGGCTTCCGGCAGTGTCCTCAGAGGAACGTTTCTACATCTACCCTCCCAGGTTCCCTGCAAATCAACAGCAGGCCTGCAAAATATGTCCCAGGGCCCTGCTGTTTTCATCAAGAGGTTCATTGGAGGAGATGATGGAGGGGAAGCAGAACACTGGTAATGCTAAATTTTCCCTTCATATGTCTTTTTTTTTTTTTTTTTCTTAAATATCTGACACTTTATCCCACCATGGTTTTATTTTATTTTTTTAATTTTGGCTGCACTGGGTCTTTGCTGCAGCACACAGGCTTTCTCTAGCTGCAGTCCATGGGGTTGCTCTCTAGTTGTGGCACAAGGGTTTAACTGCTCCTTGGCATGTGGGATCTTAGTTCCCCAGCCAGGGATCAAACCTGCATCCCTTGCTTTGGAAGGCAGATTCTTAACCACTGGACCACCCAGGGAAGACTCCCTTCATATGTTATTAAACCAAGTCTCTTTCGCCAATTTCCATAGCTGGTGTATCTTTAAATACTAATTTTCAGAAAATCTATGACTTAGGGTTCCACTTTAACTTTCCTGCAGCAGAAAACATACTCAGCCTTCCAGGCATTTCTATTTATATCCGTTTTTCCTGAAATGACTTGTGGATGGGCCCCGGTTAGCTGGAATCTTCTCCTTCTTGCTTTTGTGTGGAAAAGCTAAGTGAGGGAATAGGCCTCCTGAGAGTTAAGTCCCCCTACTTTGGAGACAAAGCCTTGGCCTTGAAGAGGAGGCCCGGATTCCACAAATAAACTGTGCTATTGATATCATCTGCTTCTCCTCATGTCACCTTAGGTATCCAGAGAATCTGACACCAGCCCTGGGAGGAACATAAAATTCCACTGCAAGAAGACTCCACTCTGCGGGGCAGAGCTACTTATCGGTGGGCCAGGGGGTCAGTGTGTCTAAAACAGCTGCTGTGTTTCTCTTCTCTTCCTTCTCTCTCTGCTGCTGAACAAAATTCAGGAGTCATCTGCCGCCATCTTTTATTACCTGGTGGCCTTAGGCATATTTCCCTGAAAGTTTCAGTCTCATCTGCAAAATGCAGATAACACTGCAAACACCTTGGCTTATTGGAAGGATTAAATGAATTTTACACATAAAGAGTTCAGAAAAGTGCCTGATACATGGTAAAAGCAAAACAAACATCTGTGGCTGTTATTATATATAGTTTCTGAACAGCCATTTATTTGGTGGGTTAATATTAATAAAAGGCATTTCCAGAAAGACCTTGCCGTTTTAATATCCAATTTAGAAGAAACTGGAGAGTCAAGAAAAAAAAAAAACTGGGAAACAATCATGCCAGATTTTAGGAGGCAGCAGCACCAACAAATCTGAAAGTAACTATGAGCGCTTTGCTGTAATCTTCCCTCAGGAAAGTAGTATCTTTAAAAAAAAAAAAAGATTAATTATTCACCTGTTACAAGTGCAAACAGCAGTTTGTCTGCCACTGGTTGTAAAGATTAAGGAGAACAGGCTTCATCCTAAGAAGTTCCTGTATGTGAGGACCATGTAGTACAGAAAAAGGTAGGACAGCAGTTTGAAAATAAGGAGCCAGCCTGTGCCAGGTAATAGCTTATCAGCCTTATCTGCTTTAATTCTCATATTTCAGGAAGTGGACATTACCTTCACCTTACAGATGAGGAAACAGACTAGAGTTGACTTCATTAGACTCAGGTTCACATAGTAAGTGGTAGCTATGATTCAAACCCAGATCAGATGGACTCAAGTCTAGGACGATTTTGTAAATTTCTACCAGCACTGGCCAAAGTGTGTTCAGTGGGTTCTGCATGCAAAGAGATATGAAATAGAGAATTCTATATCGAACTCTGTTGGGAGAAAAGCTGAGTTAAATAAAAGTTATAACTGGGTTGTCTTCATTGCAGGTCTTTTCAGAGACTTCAGTATGCAAATATATACTGTGGATCCCATAGTGTGACATAGTGTGAAATATCTGTCACACCATGGAAGCCTCTGTGTGTGTGTGTGTGAGAGAGAGGGTGGGGGGGGGAGATTCATTATGCTCTACTGTTCCATGGAATAGAGTTTGGTAACCCGACATTCATCTTGTACTGTTTTCTCATGGCATTGAGGGCAAACTCTTTATCCTTAAAACTAGGATTTGTTTTCACCCTTTCCTCCAATCACTAACATTTTCACTGTTTTTTGATACCAGTGCTATTCATTCATTCATTCATTTGCAAATATGTTATGCTAGACACTCATTCATTCATACATACAGTATGTTATGCTAGATATTATACCTGGGACAAAGGAAAATGACCCCTTGACATCAGTAGACATTTATTTATACATAACTGAGAACTTTACTTTAGAACCCTGTTTCTGAGAGAGGAGGACAAGAGAGATAAAAGTAAGAGGATGGATAAGCACAGGTTTTTCTGGCTGCATTCAATACCTTTGTCCCTTTCAGCAAACAACACACAAAGCTCAGGGCCCACATTTAAATTAAACCCTAAGCAAGCTGATGACCTGCCCTGTTCTCCATTCAGTAGACCTCACCTCATTCTCAAAGGGTAGGTTGAATTGCTTGTGATTTTGAATTTGGCCCACATCCAGTTGTCCAGACCACCCCATTACTACTTCACTGCAATCAATTATATTAGGTCTTCAATTCCTTTGATTCCCTTCCAATCCAAATTCCCCCTTTCTGGGGGTGACTCTTGACGGTCTAGCCAGTGTATTATCAAATGGCGTATGGAATTTGGAATGGCATTTCCATACGAGGCCCCTATAACATTCCTTTTCCAGGTTCCATTCTGAAACACATGTGCTATCAGTTAGCACAGGAGTCTGAGAAGGGACATGGCTGAGGAAGGGATGGGGAAGAAGAGGTGGGTATTCAAAAGGCAGGCTCCTCACACTGCCTCCCAACAAAGAACACAGTCCCCAAGTAACAGTTTTGATATGACTTCACAGATATGATAAATTGGTTTATTATACCCAATTGTTTGGTCTATAGTTTTCACCTCTGGAACTTTTGTTTTTTTGACTATGTAGTGTGTGGAATCTTAGTTCCCCCACCAGGGATTGAACCCGTGTCCTCTGCATTGGAAGCATGGAGTCTTAACCACTGCACTGCCAGTGAGGTCCCTTCAGTTTTCTTTTACAATTTTCAATGTCAGTGGTCAGTTAAACATGGCTGCTGGAAACAAGAAGAATTTTCTGTGGCTCAGGCAGTGAACCTAGGACTCAGGTGACTTACCCACCCTGTGTTTCCTTCGATAACAAACCACTCAGCAGTTATTTTGGCAGGTCCACGGGAGGTTTTTCTCTACAGTGAGTGAGACAGCCTTCCTGTTCTCGATGGAGGCAGACACAATTCTGTCCCAACGGGAAGGAAGGAGAGAGAGTGGGGTCGGGATGTGTCCACACGAAGATGGCCCCCAGCGTGTCAGCTCTCTGTGAGGTCTGACAGGGGGAAGCTTGACACAGGAAATTACCCCACCAGCAGCCACATTTTCAGTGATTAATCGCACCCACCATCCCTCCCTCTGGGCTCGCTCACAGAGGCTGTAGAACCTAAGGACTCTTGAGAAGAAGTCTGACCTAGACCTCATGAAAAAGAAGAAATTACACTCATTAGTCAATAATGGTTTCAAAAAGGAGACTCGTGAAGAACTTCACAATCTAAACGGTGATCTGATACTGTGCAGGAAACACATCTATTGTCAGAACGGAGGAACCAAAAGAACCTTTTGTGACGGGGGAATAAAATAGACATTCAAGAGAATCATGAACAGGAAGGTTACTGCTCTGTAATTATCAGCTTAGACTTTAAAAAGTGGGAACACAACAGAAATCAAAATATAAACATCTGTGTTAGCGAGTGCCTAGCAGGGAGCTGTCAATCTCTCCCTGTAGGTATGAGCAGTAGACATGAGGAGCTAAAATGCAAAGGTTTAAGAGGAAAGGACTCTCAAAATACACAACAAGAGGAGAACAGACAGCTAGACATTAGGCAGTTAAAGTGGCGAGACCAGAAATGTCACATTCCAAACTGTGGAAGACAAGATGTCCCTTTCCAACAGGGAACAGGAAGTGAAACAGGACACCTGGCTTCAGGGCTACTGACCAAAGCGAAGTTATTTTTATCACTTGGAAGACACTGCTGCTGAAAGCACTGTTTCCCAGGCACGGATGCGGTATGTGTCCAGCCTGTCCCGATGTATGTTACAGCTTCAGAGAATCACTCCTGCTGAAGGATGTCACTGCCGGCTAGTCACTAAGACACCCCGCGTGGCCAGAGAGGTGGTTTTAAACACCAGGCTAAGGACCTGGAGTTTTGGAGAGAATTCACAGATGTAGGCGTTTCTTACTCTTCCATTATTATCTTTTGGGGAATCCACATCGCTGGAAAGAGGAGGCTGTTCAATTTTCTATTGAGGCATTCAGCTTGGGGGCAAAATGCTTCTCTATTTCAACTCCTTAAGATTCCAGAAGGCTCAAGTGCCACTGAGGGTTGTGAAATAGCAAGAATGGAACAGCCATACCCAAAGCCGCAAATTACCAGTGCATTGGGGAAGTCAAATTATGTAGTGACCATCTATGAAGACTGAACTTCCAAGTGGGTTGTGGTGGGTCTTCACAGTAGAAAGGGCACTTTATTAATGCTGACACTGATACCACCTAGCACTGTTTGAAGGATGATCAGGTAGCTGCTATTCTTAAAACAAACAAACAAAAACCAGGTATTGCTTTCCTAGGATAGGTATCAGTTGGTTAGCCAGAGTAAAAAAAATTTTTTTAAGAAAATCTTCTATGAGATTACTGTTGTTCACTCATTCTTGTCCAACTCTTTGTGACCTCATGAACCGCAACATGCCAGGCTTCCCTGTCCTTCACTATCTCCTGGAGTTTGCACAAATTCATCACCATTGAGTCGGTGATGCTATCTAACCATCTCATCCATTGTTACCCACTTCTCCTCCTGCCTTCAATCTTTCCCAGCATCAGGGTCTTTTCCAATGAGTCGGCTCTTCTCATTAGGTGTCAGCAAAGTGATTTCCCTGCTTTTTAATACGCTCTCTAGGTTAGTCATAGCTTTTCTTCCAAGGAGCAAGCATCTTTTAATTTCACGGCTGCAGTCACCATCCGCAATGACTTTGGAGCCCAAGAAAATGAAGTCTATCACTGTTTCCATTGTTTCCCTATCTATTTGCCATGAAGTGATGGGACTGGATGCCATGATCTTAGTTTTTTGACTGTTGAGTAAGAGAGTATATCAACTAGAATTTGGAGATAATTTTTTTATTTCATCATTAGACTAGGACCATTGGTACAATATTCTCTGTGCTTTATTTTCTTTTTTGGAATGATCCCTTTCTTTCCCATCTAGATGTTGAAGACTTCTAAACATGTCCCAAACATGTCCTTCCAAAGCACAGTCTCCGCTGAGCCCCAGAGCTATATTTCCAGCTGCCTAGTGGATGCTCCATGGGCTCCACGTGCATGTCCAGGCAGAACTATGGCATCCAGTCAATCTCCCCGTAATCCCACCTGCTCTCCTTCCTGGAATGGCATCACCGCTCATCCAAGTAGATGTAATCATCCTACCTGTAAGATGTCTCTCTAATGTGGTGGTCCCCTGCCCATCACAAATGTTTTTACTGTTTAATTTTATTTTATAAAGACTGATTTAGTACTGACTGTGTCTAAGAACTTTCTAAGACCTTCATCCTTTTTTGCCTTCCATCACCAAGAATCTACAGACCAGTCACCCTCACCTCCCATTTGCTCTTCCTAAGGCAGTCAAAGTAGCTGCACTAAAATGCAAATCTCATCACAGCACTTCCAGACTCTAAGCTCCCGAAATTCCTTGTTTTCTGTGCTCCTTAGCATGGCCCATAATGGCCTTTATCACCTGTTTGTCACTTGTTCTTCACACGCCCCATGAAGCTTACATTGCAGCCGTAACAAACTAGGCACCTGACCTCACCTTGCGTTTCCCTCTGCTGGTGAGGGTTTTCTCTAATTCCCCCACTGCCCTGCAAGTTTAAACCAGAAATAAGGAAGTTTACCAAGAGAAGCATTTCCCAGCCTGGAGAACCGCAAAGGAAAATAAAACCCCAAGTGGACCTAAAACCCAACCCCAAGTGAAAACAGAACAGTTCAACAGAATGGAAAACAGTTGGGTGATTTTCTTAACCATATGGTCAGGCCCAAAAAATAAAACACAAGAACCTAATATAAAATAACAAATGATAAAGCAATGACAAACTGGAATACTTTATCCGTGCAAAAAGGAAATGTGGAGGAATTACACAGCTGTAGTCACAGAAGCAGCTGTTGAGTCAGCCAACTAGGGGAAAGACAGGCATGGAAATCAGAGATGGGTGATTTATGCTAATTGACTTATATTTGGTCTGAGTCCTCTCTATCTTGTATTTCTAAACCTCTTGTCAGCATCATTTCAAGTTCTACCCATTTCCAGCAAGTTTCATACAGCATTTTTTCCCAACTGTCTCTTCTCTGCTTTTACAGATGATGATGAAAAAGGAGATGAAAATGCAAGTTAACCCACAGGCCACTTCCCGAAACTCCCACGTATGCACATTCCATTAACTCAAACACAAGTGTCAGGGGTTCTGTGAGCGAGAACTTCTCAGATTAAGTGGAGAACACAAGACAACCAAGACAAACACATGACCTTGACTTCCAGGACCCACAGTGTTGGAAGATTTGAAGCAACAGTCTGGGATGACCACCAGGCACTTCAAACATAGTGCATCTAACACCCAACTTGGGTTTGTCCTTCAAATTTGATCCTCCTAAGACCTTCCCCAGGTCATTCACTGAAAACAGGAATCTTGCAGCTGCTAAAAAAACCAGACCTTGTTTGTGATGACTCTTGACTTCCCTCCCTCTGATGGGCCTCTACAGTCAGACTAAAAGTAAATCTCATCACCTCTAAGAACCAGGATCTGACGGCTTCTCACCCCTCAAGCCACACCCCAGTCATAGCCCATGTCCTCTCCTATTCAGAAGCCTCCTTGTGGGTCTTCCTGTTTCTACAGGTTACTCTCCAGGGGGTCAAACTCAATCTTTAAAAAAAAAAAAAAAAAGTATGTAGGTCCTCCAAATGTCCAGTTCAGTTCAGTTCAGTTCAGCCGCTCAGTCGTGTCCAACTCTTTTCGACCCCATGAATCACAGTAGGCCAGACCTCCCTGCCCATCACAAACTCCCGGAGTTCACTCAAACTCATGTCCATTGAGTCAGTGATGCCATCCAGCCATCTCATCCTCTGTCATCCCCTTTTCCTCCTGCCCCCAATCCCTCCCAGCGTCAGGGTCTTTTCCAATGAGTCAACTCTTCGCATGAGGTAGCCAAATGTCCAGACATCTCAACTAAAATTCAAGTCTTTACCACGCCTGCTTAACTACTGATTTTGCCCAGGTCTGTCTTTAGACCGGCCCCCAACACCCTCCCCTAGCCACACCCTCCCATGGCCACACCCTCCCCTGGCCACACCCTTCCCCTAGCCACATCAGCCACAGAAACCCTCTGCGCCCCTATCCTCAGACCCCGTCCTGCTGCTGTTTCCTCTGTGAGGGTTCTTCCTCTAACCAGTATCCTCCTGATGGCTTCCTGCCCTCCTTCCTCCTTGGACTCTGCTCAGACTACCCCTTCATTCAAAACTCCTTCTCTATAAAAAGCACCCAGGAATTCCCTGGCAGTCCAGTGGTTAAGACTCCACACTTGCACTGCAGGAGGCGTGGGATCCATCCCTGGAGGGGAGAACTAAGATCCCACATGCCATGCAACACCGCCAAAAAGCATAAAAATAAATTTAAAAACTTAAAAAGCGCCCCATGTCTCTCCATTTCCCTTATTTTTCTACACAGCCCTTCCACCACATGCCATTTCTTAGACCTGTACTGCCTGCCCCTCTTCTCTGAAAAGTTAGTGCTAAAAGGGTGGGTCCTTTGTCCCCTTTACTACTGTGCTTGCACACCTGTACTGCAGGACATGATAGGCCCTTATTAAATACAGGCTGAATAAATGAAAGGGCATAAGAGAAGAAGATATGCATGTAAGAAATGAAATGCCAGATCAAAGGTAGTTCATTTAGGTAGAGACTCTATACTAAAAAAAGAGTCATTTGCCTTCTCTGAAAGTTTCTGTTAAAACAATGCCCTTCTCTCTCTGTAGGATTCCATTTTAAAAAGTCAATTTGCATGCAACTCTGTGAAGAGCTAGTGCAGAAGCGAAGCCTACTTGATTCCCCACTCCAAGCACACTGTGTAGTGACTGACAAGGATCATGTTAGACACAGGAGAGCAAAACAGCAACTGGTCAGTGCCTGCTCTCATGGAGTCTCTAATGTATAACATTCGGGATGACAGAGCATGAATATAAAAGACTGAACGTGGAAGCTTTGCTGCCATTTTTGTAAGCAAAAGACTTCGTGTAATTCAGAAAAGGGCAAACTACTTTCCACCTAGAGTGATCGTGAACCTAGCTAGGTGCAGCATGTGGAAACAGCTGCACTTTGGACAGAGGTAACCTGGAGAATCCCATGGACAGAGGAGCCTGGGCGGGTTATCGTCCATAAGGTCACAAAGAGTCAGACATGACTGAAGCGACTTAGCATGCACGCACTCGCAGAGAGAAGACCTAGGACTCTTTGAGATTTGAAGCAGAAGACGTTTGCAACACTAAGGGCGGAGCTGGGCATGACTGTGGCTATCTGGTGCAGACTGCAATTAAACGCCAATTTTTCAGATACTGAAGACCTTGGTTTGAAGTGACTTTCAATATGCTTTATAATCAATTTATATTTTTTAAAAAGGAGATGTAAAAGGTTAATACCCTTAATATTAACTGCTTCAGGAAATGTTCTAGTCATTTTTAAGGCTTTTTGGGGGTGTCCTTAACACTTCATTTTTTAGTTCATTATGAAAATGTCACTGATACAAAAATAATGACCTGGGTCTAACTTTAATATGCCAAGACCAAAGAGAAATGTCAGAGTGGAGGGTATTATCTGCCCCAGATGCACTGAATTTTACTGAGATGCCAAAGCTTAGAAGCAGCATTAAGAAGGTAGATACTGCCCAAGATGCAGACAAGGGTTAAAGGAACCAGGCATGAATTGCTAAGACCAGCCTTGGTAACAGGACTGGAGAGGGATATATTTATATCACACTTAGCCAAAGCCAATCCCGACAAACACATGATCAGAAGGAACCTGTGTGAAAACACTGTTACAAGAGAATCAAGAGGTGAAGAAGGGAAAAATAAGCAGGTCATAAAGGTCACAATAGACTCAAGGGCCAAGTGGTCACTTTTCTAAGGATTAACATTTAACTTTCAAAAGAAATCTGAAATTATTCCTCCCAAAGTGAACTGACTAAGCAGCCAACTCTTTGCAATACAAAGTAGGGGATTCCTTTCCTTACTAACACTTAAAAGAAATTTTAATGAAAAATAGTTACTCACATTGTCTCCATTAATCCTGCCCCGGCCCAGTACATGGTGGAGGAGGGGAATAGGCAGCAAAACATCCCTATTAGCATAGTCTTAGTGATTCCCCAAGTGGCTCTGTGGTAAAGAATCAGCCTGCAAAGCAGGAGACTCTAGTTAGATTCCTGGGTTGGAAGATCCCCTGGAGAAGGAATAGGTTACCCACTCCAGTATTTTGCAGGAGGGGCGGGTTTGATTCCTGGGTCAGGAAGATCCCCTGGAGTAGGAAATGGCAATGTACTCCAGTACTCTTGCCTGGAAAATCCCATGGACAGAGGAGCACTACAGTTCATGGGGGTTGCAAGACCTGAACACGACTGAGCATGCACATGTGGTGATCTCCAAAGTAAAAGTGAAACCACTCTTTATTAAAAAGATCTGGGCCACAGGAAGTCCGTTCTTCTCGTATCTGAAATGAAATAAACTAGGAAAGAATCTATAGGTAAAGTTATTGCTGGATCCAATCTTGCCGGGGTTCTGCGGGCACAAAGAGAAGGAAAACAGGAATGGCTTGATGCGGGAGGGAAGTTGAGTGGAGGGAGACTTAAATTTAGGATGAGATGGTTAGATAGCATCAACAATTCAATGGACATGAGTTTGAGCAAACTCCAAGCGATAGTGAAGGACAGGGAAGCCTGGTGTGCTATAGTTCACGGGGTTGCAAAGAGCCAGACAGGACTTAGCGACTGAACGACAATAACAAGGAGCTGACAGATGGAATCCAGAGAGAAAGGCCCCGGCGCTGCAGGACAGAACTGGGCACCACGTGGGCTCTGGGAAGAGTGAGGGGGATCAAGAGGAAGAGAGTGCCTGGGGAAATACCTTTTCTCATCTCCTCTTCCTTCAAAAAATTGTAGTGACTACTAAAGACAGAAACAATGAGCATGTGTCAAAGACGCTTAAGCTGCCATGGGAAAGTCACGGATTTGCCAGAGAGACTCTAGGGAGTATAGATGTTTGGTGGAATTTCATAGAAGGGTCCCTTTGAGGAGAAAAAAGAGTCCAGAAGTATTCAGAAGGACAGTGTGGTTCAAGTAGGGAGTTTTACCTGCAGCTGAGTATGGGTGTCGAAATAACTTAAAATCCCGGATTTTGGAGTCTTGACCCAATCCAGCCCTGGGGAATCACAGAAAGCTCAGCCAAACTCCGTGGAAGCCAGTGTTGTCGCTTACCTATTTGCCATTTTCAGAGTCACATTGTTGCAGCGAGAAAACCAATTCTGACTCCACGTTGGAAACTATTTCTTTGACTTGCTTTTCATTGCCTTTTATTATTATAATCATACTCAATGGCTTGCCTGGAGGACCCTGCCCCTCTGCTTGACTGTAAACTAAAGTGTCTTTGTTTAGTTCAGGGAGAGATGATTTGTCCCTGCCCACCTGTGAATAGAAGAGATTACCACACCTCTTCTGAAGGTTGGACATTTCTCTTGGAGATGTTTTTGCCAGACTGAAGACCCTTTCACTTTACTTCCCCACTATGCCTCTCCCTCTCTATTCTGCCTTCTGACTTTAGCTCCTCATTGTTTTTAGTTCTCTCGCTTCCCCGGTAGCTCAGCTGGTAAAGAATCCACCTTCAATGCAGGAGATCCTGGTTCGATTCTTGGGTCAGGAAGATCCTCTGGAGACAGGATAGGCTACTTCACTCCAGTATTGTTGGGCTTCCCTGGTGGCTGAGCTGGTAAAGAATCTGCCTGCAATGAGGGAGACCTGGGTTTGATCCCGTGTAGAAGGGAACGGCTACTCACTCATATTCTGGCCTGAAGAATTCACAGCCCATGGGGTTGCAAAGAGCTGGACACGACTGAATGACTTTCACTTTCACTTTTTTCTTTCTCTCTGATCTGTAAAAGAACCTGGCATCCAGACTCCAATAAGATGGTTATTTTGAGGTACTAGCCTGCCATCTTCTCTGTCTGCTGGCTCCCTGATTAAAGTCTCTTCCTTGCCTCAACACTTAGTCTCTCCAATTCATTGGCCTATTGTGTGGAGAGCAGAGCAAGCTTGGACTCGGTAACATGACATTGGGATTATTATACATATTATCTACAATTTTTAACATCTTTATATCTCTCTGCCAGGTTCTTTAACGTCATTATCTCTAATATTCACTCTTGACCCTGTAAGGATACCCAGAAGCCTGAGCTTCTGGAGGGTGACCAAGGCCACCCAGTAATAAGGGGCAGGGAATGGCATGGCACTCAAATTAGGGCACCTCCGAGCCCAAGCTCTGTCTTTTCTTCCCAACACATGCTTTCCCCGCAGCACCCCAAACCCTGCTTCTCTGTGGGCGCTGACTCTTCCTACTCCCTCACTCTGACGGAGCCTTTACCATCTCTAGACGAGAGCTAATGAGCTGTCTTTGTCAGGCAGGTTCTCAAATCTATCATACCTCTTTTTATATCCAGAGATATAATTAATAAAAAAACTTGCCTAGTCACATACATTTTCAAAAAATCAACGTAATATCCTAATTACATAAAGAAGACATAAAAGAGAAATTTATAACAAATCAGATACACTTCAATATGTAAATGCTCAAGTACAACTGCCTCAGCGGAAGGCAGAAGCAGGAGGTGGGACTTCCCTGGTGGTCCAGTGGTTAAGACTCTGTACTTTCAATGCAGGGGACACAGGTTTGATTCCTGGTCAAGGAATTAGGATCCCACATGCCATGTGACCAAAACTAAAATAATAAATTAAAAAAAAAATAGAAAGAGGATGCTGGCCCCTCTACATGAGACCAGTATCAACTCAATAGCTACCCATGCAGACTGATAGGAGCAGTGACATGATCTTTCTGAAATAAACATATAATAAAGTTCTAAATAAAACAAAGAATAATATCCTCTCGATTAATATAGTGGTTGCATTTCTTTTTTTTCTGAATTCTTTTTTTGTTTTAAATAGTGGCTGCATTTCTGGAAAATTCAACAAGTATTTAAAGTGCTTTTTGTATACATATGATACAAATATATAATGCTTTATATGTATACATATATAAACATTTTACATAAAAATATTTATTTATATGAAACATAAAATACAAAATTTAAAAATTATATAAAATAGGTTTAGATTTTAGTGATATAAACACTATTTCACCACCCTCCCATAATGTCTGGCTGGTATGTTCTGAAGTCATGGCCTTACAGGGCTCAGCTCTCACAGCGTGAGACACTCCAGGCGCCGCAGGGCATCTAGCGTTGCTGGCTGGTGCTCACGCAGATGACCCCCTCCTGGTAGCTGTGACGAGCAGTATGGCACAGCGGGTGGTGCTTTCCACTGCTCTACGCCGTAGGCAATATTCCTCCTTACTTCACAAGTTTCTCCCAGATCTTCATGGGTCCCCAGGCAGCTAAGGATACTTCAATATCACATTCTTCAGTGCTTTACAAATCCCAATGTATTGTACTGTCATCTATCTCCTCCCATGGTTATCAGAAAATATGGGTGACAAGGATCACTCAGTTTTTGACACAGTGACAGAGAACAGCCCCTTGGACTCTGGCTGTTCCTGACTTGCTCCTGAAGAAATAGCTGCCAGGATGACACCACGATACACACCATATGGGTGCTTATTTCCAGATGTGAGCAATTATTTTTTGCACATAATCTATATTTAGACCCACTTAGTAAACTTTCTTTCTATACTCATCTACCTAAGGCCACTCACTACTGCCCTAAAAGGGGATTTTTTAAAATAATAAAACAAAAAACCCAAACAACTACCAAAGTGACCTGCAAGGAACAAATCAAAGATTTTAAGAAGAGAAGAGGGTCCCCATGACTTAAGACTAAAAATGGTCACAGAAAAATGATGTCTGCTGGGTGACATTTTCGATACTTGGTTATGAGGTCATCTTTCCATAAGCCAATAGAACAGCCTCAGCTTCTAATGCCACTCAGTCATTAACAACTATCCCTGCTTGACACCAGGGTCTGTGCAATGTAACAGAGCAGAACTTGACACTTTGCGTGTGCTATAATCATGGCTCGGGGGAGGGGGCACGTCAAAATTGGGCTCATTGGATTTGGGATGAGGACTGAGAGCCTGGACTTTGAAGAAGCTCCCAGGTGTGGTTGACGCTGCTGGTCAGCAGACCACATTTTGAGTAACAAGGTACTTTAGGGAATCAAATAATTAAATTAAACAGGGACCCTGCCTTCAGAGAACTTCTTAGGTCAGAAGACAGGTATACATATGTATACACACAAATACCTTCCAAGTAAACAGAAGAGCTACCTACTCTAAGCGCCATACAGCAGATAAAGTGCTATTTAAAGTCAAAGGAGGGGGACTTCCCTGGTGGTCCAGGAGCTAAGACTCCAAGCTCCCAAGGCAGGGGGCCTGGGTTCTATCCCTGGTCAGGGAACTAGACCCCACATGCTGCAACTGAAGATCCTGCATGCCACAATGAAGAGCAAAGATTTCTCATGCTGCAACTAAGATCTGGTGCAGCCAAGTAAATACATAATATTTTTTGTAAAGAAAAGTGGAAGGATGATTCTCAGGGGCGGTTGGGTATCTCAGTAGAGATGGTGAGCAAGGTGGCACTTAGGCTGGTTTCTTAGTAGACATAAGCTTGGGCATGTAGCCACAAGGAAGATAGGGTTGGCAGAGAGACCAAGTCTAACCAAGAGACAGCATCAAGAAGTGTGGCGTGAGGAAGGAGGTGAGGAACGAGATGAGAGGTCTGTTCCCTGTTGGGAGGGAATGACTACAGGAGGTGTGAATAAAATGGTGGAACCCGGGGTTGGGAAGCTAGCTTAAGAGAAGACTGGGAAAGACCCAGGACACTCAGTCAGGAAATCTAGAGCTGAGCTTAAGACAACGATTTACAGAGCAGTGGGAGGGATGGATGAAGAGGTGCAGGAAGAGAAACAGAGGCTCTGGACCACAGAAGAGGCTACTGAAATGGTCATGAGAACGTTAAGTAAGGTCTGAAATAGAGACGGTCATAAATCTTTGAAAAGAAAAAAATTGCTGAGCCGTTTATATCTGCATTTCCTATATCAGGCTTCCCTTTGAATAATGATCTACCTTCTCGCAATCTGACAAGCAAAGTTACAAGCATTTCTTAAAAGGTTTGGGAAAAATAGATAGTGAATTAAAAGTTATAAGATGATGCTCTTGGAGCACTCGGTCCTGTGTTACATTAGAAATAACTAAGAAATGCTGTCATTTTCCCCCCCAGAGACTTAAGATTTAAGTTTGCTGTTAACGAATAACGTCCCACCTAACACAAAATATTCGGCCATTTTTCATCCTCAGAATAGGTGCATGCAGTGTGATTAACCACATTTTCCCTGACTCCAATGCCTGGCTCTGTGTCAGTTTTAGGTCACCTGAGAAAGAGATGTATTTCCAGAGAAAAGGGTCTGGCTTTGAAAAAGAGTAAGAGGCTGCCTCCAAAACATTAATTTACAGAGTGGGAGGATTCAAGGTTGTTCCAAGGTGGAAAATATTATAACTTGAAATCCCCCAATTACCACATTATTTGGCTCAGTCTTGTGATTTAACACTCTGATAATGGGGGCTTCCCTGGTGGCTCAGCGGTAAAGAATCTGCCTGCCAATGCAGGAGACTTGGATTCAATCCCTGGGTCGGGAAGATCCCCTGGCAAAGGAAACAACAACCCACTCCAGTATTCTTGCCTGGATAATCCCATGGCCAGAGGAGCCTGGCAGGCTACAGACAATGGGGTCGCAAAAGAGTTGGACACGACTTGACTTAGTGACTAAACAACAATGTGGACAATGCCCAAACTGTGTTTACCTTTTGGATCTTAAAGTTTCTGATCACTGACTCTTTTCCTCTCTCAGCAAGACACAGCAGAAACCTCTGAGATGTGCAGCAGACTGAACAGATATCTTAAAGGTTTCCATGTTCCTTTCTGAATCCTGATTAAGTTTGCATTCTTCTAAAGAATAATTTTGCTCTGAAGAAGTTTGCAGAATTGTACAGGGCAGCAGAACCATATTCTGTTAAGGAGACTGATACACTGACTACACTTCTGTTTACAAAATATATATATTCAGTTGTCTCTCTTCTCCTCAGCGTGAGAGTACCTAACTGCCATTAATTTGCCTAATGGAAGCAACAAATGACACACCCCTCGATAACAGAAAATGTGTCATATCAGTGTTCAGTCTCCATCTCACTGACATTTTTTTTAAAAAATGGACTCTTTGACTATTAAAAGAAATCTTTATCTAAGTAGACAATTGCACTAAGAACTTTAATGGATGCAAACTAGTGGAGGGAAAGTGTGAAATGTACATGAAATAGGAGGAAACTGTCTGGACCAAACTAGCAGAAATGAAGCCCCAAGGTGGGCTGTCCAACTGCCTCCCCCCTTGTGGGGAGGGGACTTCAGCAAGGACAGCTGTGGGGACACCCATGCCAGGTGCTAGCAATGCTACTTAAATAGCCCCTGCATGGTCCTCTCTGTCCCAGATGTGAGTTTCATTCATGGGCACCAAGGTGACTCTGGCAGATAAACTTCCGGTACAGAGAAGCTATTAATTGAAAACACTGTTGATAATGCAGTTGATGGAAGAGCAGATAACAGGGGGAACTTCAGAGGATAAAGCTCACCCACAAGACATCCTGAACCCTGAAGCCCCACAGCTCATGCTTGGGTTGGAGATCCACAATGGAAATTTTTAAGCTGAGCCCCTCTAATCCTGACGGCTGCAAGCCCAATAAACACACCTGGTGACAAGTTAGGAGAAGAGTCCCTGAGCATTTGTGTCATTTCCTCGGTGTACCATGAACAATGTCGGGTGCTTTCTTCTGATGCATGAGAGGGAGGGGAGAAAAAGGCAGGGAGATGGGTGGTTAAGTTCACAGCAGAGAAGGCAAGACAGTTAATTTAGCTACCAAGGTTAAAAAACACTTTCTGAGCTTACATTTAGATGTATTTTGAAGTGCAACTCACAGCAAGCAGAAGTCAGATCTCTGGCTCATAGGCTGCTGCAACTAAATCCTAGATGTCTGTATACTTCTAGTGAGTGAGTGAAAGTCGCCCAGTCCTGTCTGACTCTGTGACCCCAGGGTCTGTCCATGGATTCTCCAAGCAAGAACACTGGAGTGGATTGCCAATCCCTTCTCCAGGGGATCTTCCTGACCAGGGATCAAATCTGTGCCCCCTGCAGTGGAAATGTGGAGATTTAACCACTGGATCATCAGGTAAGCCCCTAGACCAGCTTTTTTGTTTGTTTCTTCTTAAACTCAAAGATGCCCTGTATCCCCTCCTCACCCTCAGTGAAGACCTTCCAGAAGTGGTCACAATAAGGCAGTGATTCCCCACCCAGAAAGCAACACCCTAAATTTTAACTTGACTCAGACTTGGATCTCGTCAAACAGTCCACCTCAACCACAACCTGGGAGTTCTTCCTTATTAGCGAGACAGAGCAGTGTGAACAGTTTCCTCATTTTTGGAGTCAGCACGTGTAATTCTGCAATAGATAAGCAGCCCACCATGAACAGTCTGGGACAAATTCCACCAGGGTTTAAAAAGTTAACAGAGTACGTTTAACTCTAGATGAACTATACAGACACCCACTTCCCCCTAACCTGGTCAGAGTTTGTGGAACAAACATCTTTGACTTCCTCTGGCCCCAGAACCACAAGGTCTTGGGGAAAGTTGGCTTGACCAGCCTGAGCCGCCAGGGTAGAGGAAAGTGAACTTGGATGGGCAGAGTGTGCAGCTGGAGGAATACATGGGTGATACAGAGCTCCGGGTTATTGGTCCAAATGGATCCAATACAGTGCTTCCTGGGCCCAGATTCTGGAGTTTTCCATCAGTTAACCAATTTCCACAGCAGACTGTTGTGCTCATTTAGCCTTCATTCTAAACTACATCAGCTCAATCCTTTGGTTTTTTCTTTTTTTTTTCCAATAGCATCATAATAATCCCTTTTATAGTTTCATTCTCACATGTGCCTCCCTTAATTCTCCCATGAGCCCTTCCTGATTAGACAAGAGCCAGAGGTCTCATCGGAGAAGGAAATGGCAACCCACTCCAGTATTCTTGCCTGGAGAATCCCAGGGACAGAGGAGCCTGGTGGGCTGCCGCCTATGGGGTCACACAGAGTCGGACACGACTGAAGCGACTTAGCAGCAGCAGCAGCAGAGGTCTCATCAATGCATATGTCCATGACAAACCTGGACAAAGTGTTTCAAATACTACTGAATGCCTGAGCCACTAGACAAAACCCCTCCAACGTCACTTCATTAGACTTTGGGATATAAATGTGGGCCACAGACACAGGGACACATGTTAACTAAGATTCACCTAAAGCCCCGCTTATCTACAGAGAATTTCATCTGCAGTACATGAACCTAAAGTCTTCAGTCTTAAGACTCTGAGAATCCCTTGTATTTTAGTCATAGCTCCTAATTTTAAAAAATCTGCAAGGATGTATGATCCTTTGTAGGACTCTTTTTCAAACGGGGGATAGGAAAGCAAGATGAAATGGGTTAATATTAACCCTGTGGTAGTACATAAACACTGCAGTTTGACCAAAAACATACTTCTGATAAAAGTTCATGAGTGGATGGGTACAGAAATGTCACTGTCCCCGAAGGCTGCCTTACAAGTGTCCCCACATGCCAAGCAGAAATGGGAGGAACAGAAGTGGGATGTTTGATCGAATTTTCTAAGATAAAAGCTGGTGGGAACTTCCCTTTGGGGATCGGACTCTGGGGCTGCCCACGAGCATATAGCAAAAAGAGGCAGCTTGAGAGTCCTTGTTCACAAGGCCACCTTGGGGCCTATGCTTCCTATCCCAACACAACTGTAGTCGAGGTGGGGTGGTGGCACCCAACAAGTGTTCAGTGGTGGCACTTAACATAAAACAGAAGAATCCATCAGATGATGAACGCAAACCAAACTCTGCAGAGAGGACAATCGGCTATCCCCATGAGATAGATTTTAATTCTCCCAAAATAAAAGGTCTTAAGAGAGATGTCTGGAGAAGGAAATGGCAACCCACTAAATATTCTTGCCTGGAGAATCCTGTGGACAGAGGAGCCTGGTGGGCTGCTGTCCATAGGGTCGTGTAGAGTTGGACATGACTGAAGCGACTCAGCATGCATGCATGCATTGGAGAAGGAAATGGCAACCCACTCCAGTGTTCTTGCCTGGGGAATCCCAGGGAGGCGGGAGCCTGCTGGGCTGCTGTCTATGGGGTCGCACAGAGTCGGACACGACTGAAGTGACTCAGCAGCAGCAGCAGCAAGAGAGGTGTCTGTTCATGTTATGGTTTGAAAAGCCTTCCTCCTATTGTATTAGGGCAGTGAGTCCAAACTCAGCAAATGAGAAAGAACCACCTCTCTTTTTTTTGAAATTGTAAAACCTCACCTGAGAAATGAAAGACAATATTTATAGGCATAGTTTTTAGGATACTTTCAGAATTCCAACAGATGCCAACTTTCGGTCACTTTTCCATTTTGAGAAATTGTGATGAAAATCAGATTTTACAAGTTACATTTCTTTCTTTCTTTTTTTTTTTTTAACGCAAGGAAGGCTTTCTTCTGCAGAGGAACATACCCCATGATATGCCTCTTTACTCCTACTCAGATAATGACTCAGGTGTTCACGCATGCTTGGAGCTCTCCTCCTCTCTTTTCACTCTAATTTCTGCCATCACCCTGGGCACTCCAGGGCCCTGAGGACCTTTCATACCTTTGTCTCCAGGATCTGGGGTCTCTTCTTTTTTGCCTGAGCCACCAGGCATGTGGGATCTCAGTTTCCTGACCAGGGATCCAACCCGTACCTCCCTGCAGAGAAGGCCTGGAGTCCTAACCACTGGACCACCAGGGAAGTCTCTTGGGTCTCTTTAGAGAATCCCTGCCAGCTCTTTGCCCTCATTAACAGCCACCCCTTGGAGTAGAGCCCACAACTGTTACTCTGGGTCTGAATTTTTCAGCTTTCTTTTTAATAAATTTTTAATTGGAGGATAACTGCTTTACAATGTTGTGTTGGTTTCTGCCGTATAACAACATGAATCAGTCATGCGAGCATGCATGCTGAGTGGCTTCAGTCGTGTCCGACTCTGCGATCCGATGGACTCGAGCCAGCCAGGCTCCTCTGTCCATGGGATTCTCCAGGCAAGAATACTGGAGTGGGTTGCTGTGTCCTCCTCCAGGGGCTCTTCATCACCCAGGGATTAAACCTGTGTCTCTTATGTTTCCTGCATTGGTAGATGGGTTTTGTTTTTTTTTTTTAACCACTAATGCCACCTGTAAAGCCCATGAATCAGTCATAAGTATACATATGTACCCTCCCTCAAGTTTCTTTCTCATTCCCTGCCTCCACTTCTGATGGCAACTTTTCAGTTCTCACCATCACCTCCTCAGACAATGTCTTGTCTTCTTCCAGTTCCCTCCTTGTTAAGCATCTCTTTCTAAAAGTTCTGGACTCCAATATCTATCACTTCCCCATACTTTTCTCAAACCCTTCATCTCCTTTGACCATGTGATTCTTCCCACACCCACACAACCAAGCCTCAACCTCCACTCAGACCTTCTCTGTTCCCATACCAGGCTGCTGATCATGGCTGAAGAAAGTTCTCTAGCCTTGCCGAATGGCACCCCATCCTGCCATGGTCCTCACGCTCAGATGGGCTCCCACAGGGTGGTGGTGATCACCTTCTCACCATTTCCATCTTCTTCCCACACAAATGCTCCCTCAAACCTTGCCCATTCCCTTCAGGTTCCTTCCTCACCAGCCTCTTCTCCATTCTCAGCAGAAGTTCATCACTGGAAAACTCCAAGGCAAGCAGTAAGCCTTCCCCCACTTCCCACAGCACCACAGATAATCTCATCTACATGTCCTTCTCCTCCCCTCTCTCCTCCCCAAAGCAAATCCACACACTGACTTTCTTGTGCCTTTGGGTTCTCTCCTCCCAGGCTTCCTTGGGGACCATACGCTTCTTACAGTTTTCTACGCTTAACTCCTCTCTTTCACGGTAACGTTCCCAGAAAGAGCCTCTCTATTCCCTACTTCTTTATGGTGAGAGCTGGACCATAAAGGAAGCTGAGCACCGAGGAACTGAAGCTTTTGATCTGAGGTGTTGAAGAAGACTCTTGAGAGTCCCTTGGACTGCAAGGAGATCAAACCAGTCAATCCAAAAAGAAATCAATCCTGAATATTCATTGGAAGGACTGATGCTGAAGGTGACGCTCCAATACTCTGGCCACTTGATGCGAAGAACTGACTCACTGGGAAAGACCCTGATGCTGGGAAAGATTGAGGGCAGCAGGGGAAGGGGGCAATGGAGGATGAGATGGTTGGATGGCATCAACAAATGACTCGATGGACATGAGTTTGAGCAAGCTCTGGGAGACATGTCTGTGCAGGACAGGATAGCCTGGTGTGCTGCAGTCCATGGGGTCGCCAAGAGTTGGACACAACTTAGAGACTGAACTGACTGATCCCCCACTTCACCTTCCTGACCTGCTAGTCCCTGACATACTGCTCCTGTTCCCCAACTGATATGGCTCCTTCCAAGGTTGCCTGTATTCACTGCTGCTAAATCCAACACTGATGGCAATATCCTCACCTAAATGTCTTAGTAGTATTATTTCATTTGTAACACTGGACTTTGTTAAGTTTATAAACATGGCATGGTATGAGGAAGATAAGAGCCAGTAGAGAGAAATGGATTAAAAGTATAGGGGGAAAAACATATATGGATAGGCCTAGGCACACAGCAGGGGACTAATACATAGCAGCTATGTAAGTGTGAAGGGATCTAGCTTTTTGTAAGATGAAACCCAAAGGCTTCTCATCAGACTTGCCTGAAATGCACATTTGATCACACCACTTCCCTAAGGATGATCCTTCACTTGCTTCCCATTGTCCACAGGATGAAACCCAGACTTCTTGACCTGACGTCCAAGCACTTCATTGACCCAGCCTAGCTCCCTCACTTTCCAGATGCCCCAGATACCCCCATGTACATGATTGTGTTGCAGGTTCTTTAAACTCCTTATAGGCTACTTCCTGGACATACCATGATCTCTTTGTTTCCATGTGACTCTTTGTGTCTGGCAAAATCTGACTCAATCTTGAACAGTCAGTTTTAGGACCAGCATCTCTGGGCAACCTTCCCTGGTCCAAATGGCCTCTCACCGCCTTGTTCCCTCTAAGGTGAGGTGTCCCCCGCTTGGGGCCCCCTTCATGTTCTGTTCCTCAAGTCAGCACCTACATCCTACATAGCAACCCTGTGCCACCTCCCCCTAGAGAATTGAGGCAAGGGCTGAGCACTGTCCACACTTGCAGGTCCACCGCCTGCCACGTGGGTGCTGTCCAACGCAGGCAGACTCATTTTACTGCGCTTCACCTTTATTGCACTTTTACAAACCGAAGGTTTGTGGCAACCCTGAGTTCAGCAAGTCTCTCAGGGCCATTTTGCCAACAGCACTTGCTCCCTTCATGTATCTGTGTCACATTTTGGTAATTCCCACAATACTTCAGACTTTTTCATCATCATTATATATATTAGGACAGGGTTCCCCAACCTCTAGGATCTAGTAATGCCTGATGATCTGAGGTGGAGATGATGTAATAATAACAGAAATAAAGTGCACAATGTCTTGTGCTTGAATCATCCTAAAACTAGCCCCCCACCCCAAGTCCGTGGAAAAACTGTCTTCCATGAAACTGGTCCCTGGTGCCAAAAAGGTGGGGGACCACTATGTTAGGGTGATCTGTGATGTTACTACTGCAAAAAGATTACAACTCGCTAAGGGCTCAGATGATGGCTAGCATTTTTAGCAACAATTTTTGAATTAAGGTAGGCACATAGTTTTTTTTTAGTCATAATGCTATTGTATACTTAATAGACTAAAGTGCAGTGTAAATACAACTTTTGAATGCACTGTACTAAAGTACAGTGTAAATATGACTTTTATATGCACATGAATAAAAAAATTCATGTGACTCACTGTGTTGCAATGTTCAGTTTATTGCAGTGGTCTGGAACCAAACCCGCATACAGTACAGTATGCCTGTGTATAATTGTTGAAGGAATGTAAACAGAAGTAGGATACAGGGAAAATTCAGTACGGATGCCTTGTACGGACTGCTGTGAAGAGTAGGAAAAAAAGCTAAAGGAAATCTAATCCTGGGGACATCCCTGGTGATCAGTGGTTAAGAATCCATCTGCCAATGCAGGGGACACAGGTCCTATTCCTGGTCCAGGAAGATTCCGCATACCTCAGAGCAACCGAGTCCATGCCATGCGTCAAAAAATGACTAAGCCTGTGCTCTGCAACAAGAGAAGCGACCACACCAAAACTAAAGAAAGTTGTGGGCAGCAACGAAGACCCAGTGCAGCCAAAAAAACAAAAGAAAATTTTTTCAATCTAGTTCTGGGAGCAAAAGTCCATCAAAATCATGTCTCTTAGTCTACATATCTGTGATACAGGCAAATACTCTTGAACACACTTTAACATTTTCAAATTAAAATAATACACAGGAAGAAATGCAACCATAATATATGCTGCTCGACCTGCATCCCAACATCTTTCAAATAAACAAGCTGTGTTGGCAACTGAGTAATTAGAGGAATTTAGGAAGTGGGCACCGAAGTTGTGTGTCTAACTGCATTATTTTAAAATCCTGTAGTACTTGCAGCCATGAAATTAAAAGACACTTACTCCTTGGAAGGAAAGTTATGACCAACCTAGGCAGCATATTGAAAAGAAGAGACATTACTTTATCAACAAAGGTCCATCTAGTCAAGGCTATGGTTTTTCCAGTGGTCATTTATGGATGTGAGAGTTGGACTATAAAGAAAGCTGAGCACTGAAGAATTGATGCTTTTCAACTGTGGTGTTGAAGAAGACTCTTAAGAGTCCCTTGGACTGCAGGGAGATCCAACCAGTCCATCCTAAAAGAAATCAGTCCTGAATATTCATTGGAAGGACTGATGTTAAAGGTGAAACTCCAATACTTTGGCCACCTCATGCGAAGAGCTGGCTCATTTGAAAAGACCCTGATGCTGGGAAAGATTGAGGGCAGGAGGAGAAGGGGACGACAGAGGATGAAATGGTTGGATGGCATCACCGACTCAACGGACATGGATTTGGGTGGACTCCGGGAGTTGGTGATGGACAGGGGGCCTGGCATGCTGCAGTTCATAGGGTCGCAAAGAGTCGGACATGACTGAGCGACTGAACTGAACTGAGTGCTTTTCAGATGAGGATAAATTTCAAAGGCTGGTTGGATTGCAACTGGAAATATTATATTCTGCCAGCTCGGTTCTTCTGCAAGCTTTGAACTGACCTATGATGCCTTGCTCAACCCATATGTTTCTCTGGTGGCTACCAAGTGACCATTTAAAAAGAAAATCAAGGGACTTCCCTGCTGCTCCAGTGGTTAAGATGCTACACTCCCAATGCAGAGGTCAGGGGTTCAATCCCTGGTCAGGGAACTAAGATCCCGTATGCCTCAAGGTGGGAAGTGGGGTGGGGGTAGGGGGCTGGGAGGGGGAGATAAAAAGAAAACCAAAAAACTATCATGTTATTGAGACCTGTCTTATACATTTAAATCCTAACCAGCTTGGAGAATCAAATTATGGTTTTAATTAATCAATTCTCAACTCATAAAGGAATTCTCAACTCATTGGTCACAGAAAGGGAGGTTTAGATGGAAATCCGGCGTCAGGTGTCTGCTGCTACTGCTGCTAAGTCACTTCAGTCGTGTCTGGCTCTGTGCGACCCCATAGAGGGCAGCCCACCAGGCTCCCCCGTCCCTGGGATTCTCCAAGCAAGAGTACTGGAGTGGGGTGCCACTGCCTTCTCCGAGTCAGGTGTCTAGTTTGGTTTAATCATGAACAATGCAAACATTTTCTTTAAAAATGTTAAATCACTTCTACTAACAGGCTTTTAAAAAATCCTATTAAGTAATTTCTTTGATTTCAACAAAATTCATTTCCATATTCACATCAGGAATGTTATAGAGTTTAGACTATAAGCATGAAAGAGTATAGTATAGTATTTTTTATAATGAGCTTAGGGGAACAAAACATAAAAGACAAACAAGCTTCTCCAAAAGAAAAAGGCCTTTAATTGCATCTACAGTGGTTTGTGATTATTTCCTGTAATTAAAATTTGATTTGTCAGTCTCAGTTTTCTCAAACATGAATGCCGTCCTTTTGGACTCACAAAAGTTCTCATTGACCTAAACATCCTAATTGAAGACAAATGAGAGATGCTTCTGAGAAGTCAAGTCCAGGATGCTATTAAATTCAAATCCATAGGCATGGATTGGGGAATTTGTGTTATCTGCTTGAATCAAACATAATCACACCCCCTACCCCTTATGAGTGAAGCTGACCAGGTGGTTATTCCAATTACTGCTAAGTAGAAAAATTCAGAGAGGGTGAATATTTTCTGTTCATCAAGACTTCCCTTCCTGGAGGGGACAGAATGCTTTGCTTGAGAAACTAACCTTAGCACTCAGAGTCTGGAGTAAAACAAAATTACCCTGAATTAGAATTTTTAACATTCCTTCAGAGAATGCAAAAACATCTGGGGAAGGCTTCTGAAGTCTCAAAAGCCAGAATCAGCCAAGGATAAAGAAGATTTAAGGGACTAACTGTCCTTGAAACGTTCTGCCTTGTTTCCCATTAAATTAAGTCTATAGCAATACCTCCCACTGAGCCTTCCTTCCTGAGTTGTAAACTTCTAAAAGTAGGGTCTTTGGGACTTCCCTGGCGGTCCAGTGGTTAAAAATTAGCCTTGCAATGCAGAGGACATGGGTTTGATTCCTAGTCAGGGTGATCGCTTCGGCAGCACATATACTAAAATTGATTCCTAGTCAGGAGCTAAGATCCCACATGCTTCAGAGCTACTGAGCCAGCCCTCTGCAACCAGAGAGTTCATGCGCCAGCAACGAAAGATATCGCATGAGGCAAGGAAGATCCCAAGTGCTGCAACTATTAATAAGCTGGAAGCAGCCAAACAAATAAATGAATATTTTTTAAAAAGGATAGTAAGAGTATATAAGCACAATTTCATAGCAAAAAACTGTTTTAAAAAGTAGGGTCCTTGCCTGCCTCATTTGATGTGTACAATATATATATGTATACATATATATATATGGAGACTCCTTTCATATATGAACAAATATATATATATATATGTATACATATACATTTATTTATAAATTTACCACTGAGCCACCAGGCTTCCCTGGTGGTTTAGCTGTAAACAATCTGCCTGCAGAGCAGGAGACCCGGGTTCGATCACTGGGTCATGAAGATTCCCCTGGAGGAGGGCATGGCAACCCACTCCAGTACTCTTGCCTGGAGAATCCCATGGCCAGAGGAGCCTGGCGAGCTACAGTCCACAGGGTTGCACAGAGTTAGACATGACTGAAGTGACTGAGCAGCAACAGCATACATATAAAAAGTAAATGAATAAACCTTTAACTTGTATTAATAGAGGAAGGGTGAACCTTATTCTAAACTAATAAAAAATTCTGTAAAACTGAAAATTAATGATAGCACTTAAGGAGTCTTAAAATACGTATTTTGGTTGTGAAAAATAAGTGAAATTATACAGAGAGCTCTTAAAACTCAACAGTAAGAAAACAAACAACCCAACAAAATAAATGTCAAAAGATCTGAAAAGGCATCTCATCAAAGAAGCTATCAACATGGCAAATAGGGACTTCCCTGGTGGTCCAGGGGTTAAGACTCTGCACTTCCACTGCAGGGGGCAAGGGTTTGATCACCGGTCAGGGAACAATATCCCACATGCCATGTGGGGCACAGCCAAAACAAAACAAAGATGGCAAATAAGCATAAGAAAAGCTGTTCCATATCGAGACCCCCATCAATGAAATGCAAATTAAAACAACAATTAGACACCACTATTCACCTACTTTGGTGAGGATGTGGAGCAATTGGAAGGCTTATTCATTGCTGGTGGAAATGGTACAGCCACTTTGTAAGACAATTCAGTGGTTTCTAACAAAGCTAAAGGTACTTTTACAAAATGATACAGCAACCGTGCCCATTGGTATTTGCCCAAAAGAGCTGAAAGCTTATGTCCACACAAAAACATGTCAATGGATATTTACAGCAGCTTTATTCACAACTGACAAAACTTTGAAGCAACTAAGATGCCCTTTAGTAAATGAATGAATAAATAAACTGTGCTACATCTAAACAGTGAGATATTAATCAGTGCTAAAAAGAAATGAACTTATCAAGCCATGAAAAGATGGATGTGTATGCTCATTCGCTTCAGCTGTGTCCCACTCTTTGTAATCCTATGGACTGTAGTCCGCCAGGCTCCTCTGTCCATCGGATTCTCCAGGCAAGAATATTTAGTGGGTTGCCATGCCCTCCTCCAGGGGATCTTCATGATCCAGGGATGGAACCCGTGTCTCCTGCATTGCAGGCAGATTCCTTACCTGCTGAGCCATCAGGGAAGCCCCCTGGAAAGACATGGAGGAGACTAAATGCATTTTGCTACGTAAAAGGAGCCAATCTGAAAAGGCTACATACTATATAATTACAACTATGTGACATGCTACAAAAAAGGCAAAAGTACGGAGACAGTAAAAAAAAAAAAAAAAAATCAGCGATCACCAGGGATTGGTAGTTGGTTTAACACTGATTAGCCAGATTACAGAGAATTTTTAGGGCAGGGAAAATATTGTCTATCAGCAGTCCCCAACCTTTTGGGCACCAGGGAGGGACCAGTTTTATTGAAGACAATTTTCCTACGAACCAAGGGTTGGGGGAGAGGAGGGATGGTTTCGGGATGATTCAAGCACATTACTTTTATTGTGCATTTTATTTCTATTATTATTACATCAGCTCCACCTCAGATCACCAGGCACTAGATCCCAGAGGTTGGGGACCCCTGTCATATATGATACTATAATGGTGTATATGTCTTTATACATTTGTCCAAAACGGTAGAATATACATCATCAAGACTAAACCATAATGTAAACTATGGACTTCAGATGATTACGATGCATCAGTGCAGGTTCATCAGTTGTAACATATGTACAGTCAAGGGACAGGGGAATTATGCGTGTGTGGGGGCAGAGGGTACACAGGAAATCTGTCTACCTTCCCCTCTTTTTGTTACGAAACTAAAACTGCTCTGAAAATACTGTCTTAATAAAAAAAATTTTTTTTCTTTTTAAATACATCAGGCAAGTCTCATCTGAGGGGAAGTCTACAAAATATCTGCCAGTACTCCCCCAAATTGTCAAGGTCATTAAAAACAAGGGAAGTCTGAGGACCTGTTACAGCCCAGAGAATCCTAAGGAGACATGATGACTAAAAGTACCGTGGGATCCTGGAACAGAAAAGAATGGGACCGAATAAACTATAGACTGCAGACAGTGGTAATATCTAGCCACATTGGTTCATGAATTGTGACAAATGTACCACTTAAGATGTTAATAACTGGGGAGTAACTGGGGGAAATAATAACTGGGGGAAATTGTTTAGGGGATAAATGGGAACTTTTTAAGTTATCTTTGCGATTTTAAAATTGTTCTAAAATTAAACCTTTATTTAAAATCTTTAAGTGAGGGTCTCACTGGTGGCTCAGTGGTGAATAATCTGCCTGCCAGTGCAGGAAACACAGGTTTGATCCCTGAGTCCGGAAGATCCCACAGGCCTTGCAGCAACTGGGCCTGTGTGCCACAACTACCGACTCTGTGCTCTAGAGGCTGGGAGTCACAACTGCTGAAGCCCACGCACCCTAGGGCCCATGCTCCACAACGAGAGAAGCCACCGCAATGAGAAGCCGGCTCAGCGCAACTAGAGAAAGGCCCGCACAGCAATGAGGACCCAGCACAGCCCCAAAATAAATAAATTAATTAAAAAATCTGTAAGTGAAGTTTTGAAAGTACATTATTTTCTACCAAACACTGCCCTGGCGGTCTCTAGTATCTTTGCTTTTGCTTTTTGGCCTGCCATATGGACAGAGGAGCCTGGTGGGCTACAGTCCATAGGTGAAAAAGAGTCAGACACGACTGAAGCAATATAGCGCACATGGGCTTTGGGATCTTAGTTCCCAAACCAGGACTGAACCCTGGAACAGAACCAGGGGCGGAATCTTCTGCAATGAAAGTGCCAAGTTTTAACCACTGGACCACTAGGGAATTCCCAGCAGTCTCATTTTAACAAGTAAAAAATATTGACTTGAAATAGGCCATCAACACATCTGATTAAGAAATACTGGCCTTTGTATGTGCTGAGATCATACTACTTAAATATAAAAACATTTTTCTCATGTATCTGATAACTGTTTCTTAAACGGAAAACTCTCTCTCCTAGGTTGAAGAATTATAATTAAATTAGTATTTTTTAATTTAAATCATTTGTTTACAGATGGAGAGAATGTCATTTTCAACGAATCTAGGCAAATTTCAAATTAATGGTGAAGTTTAACACCTTCCTATTTGATTTTACAGCATGTTATCACTTTATAGTACCCCACCAGAGAGGTACGTTTGTGACAGCTGATGAACATACACTGACGCATTGTTTAATCACCCAAAGTCCACCTTTTGTACTCTAGATTATTCCAGAAATTCAAGCAAAGCAAAACTGTTTTGCTTCTCTCAATTTTCTGTTACATTTTTGCAAATATTGTTTTGTCCTTAAGACATGGAACCTCCCTCCTTTTCAATTCACTCAAGTCATGGTCTTAGGCCCATTTAGAATCTGTTAGCATGAACTATATGAAACTGCAGATATTCACCTATTTTGATACATGTAAGTGTCAATTTCAGTGGTTCCATGTGAAAGACTTCCACACACCTTTTCTAAAGAATGTCACCGATAATCTGAGCACAGAAGAATACCAACTCCTTCAAACCTATCCTCCATCATGTTAAAAATGGTCAAGAGCCCATAGGTTCATTTATTTTAATGAATCATTTCTTCCAGAAGATGAGTTCCCTGAGCCCTAGACAGTGAATTTTCAAGTCAGTTTTTAAAAAAGTCAAAACATTAAACGTGGAGAATCAAATGACCAAGACCTTTCTTAGAACATTACAATTCCAACCAACAGATGAAACTGAGCTCTTTCACTATGTCTCACTTTTTCTTGTCCATGAGCAATATCATTTTCACTTTTCCTCCATAATAGCACATGTACTACATAACTTTTCCCCCTACACTGCAAAAAGCAGCAGCAAGAAACTTTCAACTGGAGTTAGTTGATGAAATTTTTTTCTATTTTCAATTTATTACATTTAAGTTTTGTAGGTTTTCACATAAATTCCAGATTCTTCATCATAGGCTCTAGTTTAATTACTCCTTTTAATTATAACACAGTAAATAATTTAATAGCTATTTATATTTAATATGCAGGATTCATAAACCTTAAACTTATATCTTTCTTATACACTCTTTTCCAAACAGCCTTTGTTCCTTTTCATAAAGACTTCATTTTCTAGATAAAATTTCCACATACTCCTTACTCATTAGTATTTCCCAGTTAAATGGCAGTATGTCCCTTTGAGTAGCATGGTAGGTTTTACAAGTGATATGTTAAAGACAATTATGTCTGAGTCAGATGCCATTAACGCCAGAGGACTTTGAGCATGCCTCTATGGTATATGACAGACCCAGCAAATCTTTTTCTTTTTTTGGAATCACCTACAAAACAGTTACAAAGACCAGGAGAGGGACTTCCCTGGTTGTCCAATGGTTAAGAATCCGCCTTCCAATGCAGGGAACCTGGGTTCAATCCCCAGTGAGGGAACCAAGATCCCACGTGCCATGGGGCAATTAAGCCCACGTGCCATAACTAAGACCTGATGCAGCCAGATAAATAAATAAATAAATATTTTTTAAAAAGAGAAGAAGAATGTATACGTCCCTATACCTACTTGGCCCTAGCCCAAATCATCCCCATTAATTTGAGTTCAACCTCAGCAAACTCAACTATCTCACCTCTTCTACTTCCACTGTAAGCAATCTTCACAATAAGCGATCTTCAATCTCTTTTTTATTTGAAAACAACAAGATGAGTGGTCACTTGATGGAGGCAAATTTCTATCTAGCATGACATTGTAAAGCATGGCAGTGATAATACCTAAATTCATTTTCACAAGGAACATCAGGCTGTTGGAATTAGTGGACTTAAACTGTTGTGCTTCGGTTCGATTCTGATTTTTTGGAATATATCTTGTAACTTGAGCTGGCATTGGTGACTGACATTACCCATGTGTGACTGAGCCTAGAGCAACACTGGCTTCTGTGATGCCAAAGCCATACAGGAGGGAAAGAAACCAGGAGCTCCTTCACCTGTAGGAGTAAGTCCTTGAAGTGAAGTTTTCCTATAGATTCTGAGATACTCTGTAAATTATGTGGCTCATTAATGCTTTCTGATGGAGATGCTATCAGAGATGACATGATACATATCCAGCTGGGATTTTTCTAAAACTGAATACAATAAATAACGAACTCTACTTGCCCTTCACATAGTTAACCTGACACCTTGGTATAAGTAAGAAGAATTATAATTATTTCTAAGAGTGCTATGACAAGGTAATTTTACATTTACTGTTTAAAGACAACCTCTTAAGGATGAGATTTGCTAAACAGCGGCAAAGGGATCGGAGAGCTGAAGTAGGATGGATTTCCAGTCTGAAGAGGATGTGGATGAAGTTAATTTATATTCCTTATTTTCATGACTTGAGAACATGCTTGTGAAATGTTGACAAATTTAAAGGATTAGAGTGTACCAGATGCTACTTTTGTTTAAAAATATCTAGGCATTGATAGAACACTGAAAATTATGAACAAAAATGTGAACAGCAATTACTTCTTGGGGGTAGGTTTATAAGGCAGTATCTATCTATCTATCTATATATTTATATATATATTTAAAAAGCTAACTAGCATTGATGCCACCCCACAAAACGTAGTGATGTGCTTCCTGACAAAACTGAATCTTGGGTTTAGAGTCATTCCCTCTGAAATGCATACTACACTGGACAGTATGAGTCAGGACAGAAAGGATGTGTTGTGAGTAGATACAGGGCGTGTGGGGAAGGTCAAGATGCAAGTCCTGTGTTTACTGGACAGGCAGACACTGGGCAAGACTTTCAAGAAAAACGCTTTCAGGAAAAGCTCATATTATTTCAATATTTTGCTCAAACAGATGTAATTTGGGAACTGTCCCCACCTGTGAATACTTTAGAGAAAACCAAGAAGCTGCCTGCAACAACTTAGGATTCCATGGGAGGGAGGCGGCAATTCGCTAAGGCTCAAGAAGGAGTCTACATGGTCTCTTAGTCACCAGAACCTCACACATAAATATACCAACCAGTTTATTAACCTCTAATTATAAAACAGACACACTCACTGTAAACTAGTGAGATGTTAAGCCCCTGAACATCATGGTGACATTTACTCATAACCTGAGGCACAGGAGAGGATGACTGGCGGCCCTTTCTGATCTGTTACCTGGCTAAGAAATTAAAGTGTGTATTGGACGCGTATTCATTCTATAGTCTCAGCTTTCCGTAAGCTCCAGATCATTAACTCTATGCCCATTTCCTCCACAGAAACTACTTTAAATAAAGTGCCTCAAATAGAAATGCAATTTAGAGATAATAAGATCAGAGTAAGTTTCCCAAAGACAGAACATCATTTCTCCCAATGTGCATTTTGGATGGTTTTTTTTTACAGCCTTTCCTGACCTGGACCACAGCACAGACTTTTAAAAATGGACACCAGTGAAGGGTAAGGAGTCTTCTTTTTTGTATACATGGAGAACTTATCTTGACTACTAATCAAACAGGAAATCGTCACAAGACTGAGAGTAGAACAAATGCCATAAGACTGATAGTAAAACAAATGCCAAGCATCCCCCGAATTTATTTTGATTCTAGTACCCTGACACGACTGATGTGACTTAGCACACACATAGCCTCACAATCTTCCATAAAACCTGAAGAGCTTCAAGGATTTCAATTTAAATATCCTCCATGTTACTGAAGGGAACATTTATATTATACTATTAAAACCAACTGTTTTTACCAGCAGAATTGAACTCTTTGTGTTCAATTTTATTTGCAAAGGTAAACATGTTAGTGAGGCATGGTTGCTACTGTGCTGTGCTTAGTTGCTGAGTCATGTCTGACTCTTTGCCACCCCATGGACTGTAGCCCACCAGGCTCCGCTGTCCATGGGATTCTCTCCAGGCAAGAATACTGGAGTGGGCTGCCATGCCCTCCTCCAGGAGATCTTTCCAACCCAGAGATTGAACCCGAGTCTCTAATGTCTCCTGCATTGGCAGGCAGGTTCTTTACCAGCTGAGCTACCTGGGAAGTCTGAGGCAAGTTCAGTTCAGTTAAGTTCAGTTGCTTAGTTGTGTCCGACTCTTTGCAACCCCATGGACTGCAACACACCAGGCTTCCCGGTCCATCACTAACTCCTGGAGCTTACTCAAACTCATGTCCATCCAGTCAGTGACACCATCCAACCATCTCATCCTCTGTCGTCCGCTTCTCCTCCTGCCTTCAATCTTATCCAGCATAAGGGTCTTTTCCAATAAGTCAGTTCTTCCCATCAGGTGGCCAAAGTATTGGAGTTTCACCTTCAACATTAGTCCTTCCAATGAATATTCAGGACTGATTTCCTTAGGATTGACTGGTTGGATCTCCTTGGAGTCCAAAGGACTCTCAAGAGTCAAGCATCAATTCTTTGGTGCTCAGCTTTCTTTTTAGTCCAACTCTCGCATCCATACATGACTACTAGAAAAACCACAGCTTTGACCAGATGAACCTTTGTCGGCAAAGTAATGTCTCTGCTTTTTAACATGCTGTCTAGGTCGGTCACAGCTTTTCTTCCAAGGAGCAAGCGTCTTTTATTTTCATGGCTGCAGTCACCATCTGCAGTGATTTTGGAGCCCCAAAACAAAGACTCTCACTGTTTCCATTGTTTCCCCATCTATTTGCTATGAAGTGATGGGACCAGATGCCATGATCTTAGTTTTCTGAATGCTGTGTTTTAAGCCAACTTTTTCACTCCTCTTTCACTTTCATCAAGGCTGTTTAGTTCCTCTTTGCTTTCTGCGTAAGGGTAGTGTCATTTGCTTATCTAGTATTGATATTTCTCCTGGCTATCTTGATCCCAGCTTGTGCCTCATCCAGCCTGGCATTTCAAATGATGTACTCTGCATATAAGTTAAATAAGCAGGGTGACAATGTACAGCCTTGACGTACTCCTTTCCTGATTTGGAACCAGTCTTGTTCTATGTCCAGTTCTAACTGTTGCTTCCTGACCTGCATACAGATTTCTCAAGAGGCAGGTCAGGTGGTCTGGTATTCCCATCTCTTGAAGAATTTTCCACAGTTTATTGTGATCCACACAGTCAAAGGCTTTGGCATAGTCAATAAAGCAGAAATAGATGTTTTTCTGGAACTCTCTTGCTTTTTTGATGATCCAACAGATGTTGGCAATTTGATCTCTGGTTCCTCTGCCTTTCCTAAATCCAGCTTGAACATTTGGAAGTTCACAGTTCACATACTGTAGAAGCCTGACTTGGAGAATTTTGAGCATTACTTTGCTAGCGTGTGAGATGAGTACAATTGTGCAATAGTCTGAACATTCTTTGGCATTGTCTTTCTTTGGGATTGGAATGAAAACTGACCTTTTCCAGTCTTGTGGCCACTGCTGAGTTTTCCAAATTTGCTGGCGTATTGAGTGCAGCACTTTCACAGCATCATCTTTTAGGACTTGAAATAGCTCAGCTGGAATTCCATCACCTCCACTAGCTTTACTCGTAGTGATGCTTCCTAAAGTCCACTTGACTTCACATTCCAGGATGTCTGGCTCTAGGTGAGTGATCACACCATCGTGGTTATCTGGATCATGAAGATCTTTTTTGTATAGCTCTTTTGTATATTCTTGACACCTCTTCTTAATATCTTCTGCTTCTGTTAGGCCCATAGCACCTCTGTCCTTTATTGTGCTCATCTTTGCATCGAAATGTTCCCTTTGTGTCTCTAATTTTCTTGAAGAGATCTCTAGTCTTTCCCATTCTATCATTTTCCTCTATTTCTTTGCACTGATCACTGAGGCAGGCTTTCTTATTTCTCCTTGCTGTTGTCTGGAATTCTGCATTCAAGTGGGTATATCTTTCCTTTTCTCCTTTGCCTTTTTCCTTCTCTTGTTTTCTCAGCTACTTGTAAGGCCTCGTCAGACAACCATTTTGCCTTTTTGCATTTCTTTTTCTTGGGGATGGTCTTGATCACTGCCTCCTGTAGAATGTCATGAGCCTCTGTCCATAGTCTTCAGGCACTCTGTTTATCAGATCTAATCCCTTGAATCTATTTGTCACTTCTACTGTATAATTGTAAGGGATTTGATTTAGGTCATACCTGAATGGTCTAGTGGTTTTCCCTACTTTCTTCAGTTTAAGTCTGAATTTGGCAATAAGGAGTTTATGATCTGAGTCACAGTCAGCTCCTGGTCTTGTTTTTGCTGATGGTGTAGAGCTTCTCCATCTTTGGCTGCAAAGAATATAATCAATCTGATTTTGGTATCAAACATTTGGTGATGTCCATGTGTATAATCTTCTCTTGTGTTGTTGGAAGACAGTGTTTGCTGACCAGTGCATTCTCTTTTAACAAAGGCTCTGTTAGCCTTTGACCTGCTTCATTTTGTACTCAAAGGCCACATTTTCCTGTTACTCCAGGTATCTCTTGACTGCCTACTTTTTCATTCCAGTCCCTTATAATGAAAAGGACATCTTTTTGGGGTGTTAGTTCTAGAAGGTCTTGTAGGTCTTCATAGAAGTGCTCAATTTCAGCTTCTTCAGCATTACTGGTCAGGGCATAGACTTAGATTACTGTGATACTGAATGGTTTGCCTTGGAAAAGAACAGAGATCATTCTGTCATTTTTGAGACTGCATCCAAGTACTGCATTTCAGACTCTTTTGTTGACTATGATGGCTACTCCATTTCTTCTAAGGGATTCTTGTCCACAGTAGTAGATATAATGATCATCTGAGTTAAATTCACCCATTCCAGTCCATTTTAGTTCACTGATTCCTAAAATGTTGATGTTCACTCTTGCCATCTCCTGTTTGACCACTTCTAATTTGCCTTGATTCATGGACCTAACATTCCAGGTTCCTATGCAATATTGCTCTTTACAGCATCGGACTTTACTTCCATCACCAATCACATCCACAACTGGGTGTTGTTTTTGCTTTGGCTCTATCTTTTCATTCTTTCTGGAGTTATTTCTCGACTGATCTCCAATAGCATATTTGGCACCTACTTGGCACCTACCAACCTGTGGAGTTCATCTTTCAGTGTCCTATCTTTTTGCCTTTTCATACTGTTCATGAGGTTCTCAAGGCAAGAATACTGAAGTGGATTGCCATTCCCTTCTCCAGTGGACCATGTTGTGTCAGAACTCTCCACCATGACCCGTCCATCTTGGGTGGCCCTACATGGCATGGCTCATAGTTTCATTGAGTTAAACAAGGCTGTGGTCCATGTGATCAGTTTAGTTAGTTTTCTGTGATTGTGGTTTTCATTCCATCTGCCCTCTGATGGATAAGGATAAGAGGCTTATGGAAGCTTCCTGACGTATGGTTGCTGCTGCTAAGTTGCTTCAGTCGTGTCTGACTCTGTGCAACCCCACAGACGGCAGCCCGCCAGGCTCCCCCATCCCTGGGATTCTCCAGGCAAAAACACTGGAGTGGGTTGCCATTTCCTTCTCCAATGCATGAAAGTGAAAAGTGAAAGTGAAGTCGCTCAGTCGTGTCCAACTCAGTGACCCCATGGACTGCAGCCTACCAGGCTCCTCCGTCCATGGGATTTTCCAGGCAAGAGTACTGGAGTGGGTTGTCACTGCCTTCTCTGATGTATGGTTAGTATTGTATTAGTCGCTCAGTTGTGTCCGACTCTTTGCGATCCCATGGACTATAGCCTGCCAGGCTCCTCTGTCCATGGGATTCTCTAGGCAAAAATACTGGAGTGGGTTGCCATTTCCTCCTCCAGGGGACCTTCCCAACTGTACATAAAGGAGACTTCATTAATGTGCATTACAGGATACCCCAGGTTAACCTGTTATAGAAAACTGCCTCTTGAGTCTTTGAATTCTATACCAATTCTACACCTCTGGTTGGCCGATTGCTTCTTTATTTAGGTTTTAAGGTGAATGACCTGGGGATATTTGTTTCCATCAACCTAATTGTGAATCTAAAGGCACCGTTGAAATGTCTATTTTTCTTGCTATCCTCAGAAGAGACTGCTTCACATCTACTCTATGATTCGCATTCTTTTCAGCTTACAATACAAATAGCTTATTATTTTTTGCAACTTATGTCTTATAATAAAGCAGTGCTGAAAAATTAAATAGAAGAAAGTTCACCTGCCATATAGGCTACGATTTGCTGGTGGTGATTTTTAAGCTTGATTCTAAATAGATTTATGAAGCATGGCACTTGGAAGATGTTCAAATTTTGCTTTTTAAGGTATCTTGAAATTATAGGCTCCCTCTCCCTAAAATTTCAAAAAGCATAAAGCTTAGGCTCTTAAGGGTACAGCCGTGATAAAAGCTTTCATAGTCATTTCTAAAAAGCAACACTTCATAGTTTTCTCTCTCCACTGGTTCTCTAATATACTTGTAAAAGGAAGGCAACAGAAAACCAAGAATAAAAATAGCTGAGCTCTCCACAATTGGGCTTCCTGCTTACTTTCCCTGTTCAAAGAAAAGAGGAGACATCATCTTGCAATAGAGGCTTCATAGACAACTGGGCTTCTCCAGCGACAGTTGGCATTTGATGCCCCATATCACTTGGTTCTTCTTATTGCCAATGGTTGGCCTGGTGATGGTGGTGAAATGGGAGCAATTAATCTGTAGATGAGGGAGGGCTTCCTTTAACAGTTGAAGGGTACCATATGGCACGATTCCAAAGACTTGTAGTGTTTTTAATGTGGGAATTTCTCCAAGTTCAAGTAAAGTTTCAGGTATTATGTCATAGCACCAACTGAGTGATAGGTGTTGGAGGTAGCTGAGTAGGCAAAATTCTGGAAAGCAGTCATTTTTCAGCATGACACTATTGCTTAAGTCTAGGTGGACAAGACTGCAACATCATCCAACTGAGGGAGAGACATCTGATCTCTGCAGATTCTTTCAGTACCCGCTGAGACTCAGCTGGGTGACGGTCTCAGACACGGGTGATGGTCTCTAACCCGGGTGACAGTCTCTGACATGGGTGACGGTCTCTGACACGGGTGATGGTCTCGGACACATGTGCAACAGCCACCTGTACATGCTTTTCAGTGAAGTCACAGCACCAAGAGAGGTTCAGTCCATCCAGTCTGGAACAGCTGCTCAGCAACTTCAGGGCAGATTCAGAGAATCCAGAACACTCAGAAAGGTTTAGTCGCAGTAAATTTGCGTTCTGAGTAACATTATCGACAATGGGATCTGAAAGTCGGAGGGTTCCAGGCTGAGATTCTGCAACTTGGAGCAGTGAGACAGAAGGCCGTGCAGGGTAGACACATCAATCACAGAGTTCGACAGGTCCAGGTGCTGTAGACGAAAAGGGCTGAGATGTTCAACGGTTGGTCCATAAATGATCGTGGACAGCAGAAGGCAACCACCCCTCAGGACAGGAGCTGACCAACCACGTCTGGGTAGAGGTTTCTGCCCGCAAGGTCTACATCCTGCCAGAGAGACTTGTCAAACGCTAGATGATACCATCTTTTACAAATACTGGAGACTTTCAGGAGTTCAGGGAGGCACAGACAGGAAAAGATTCCTAAGAGCAGCTCGTTTTCAAGAGAGTCCCAAGAAACACCTGGGAAGTTCTCTCGGTTTAGCTTAGGTCTGGGGACAATTACAAAGTCCTTGTCACTCCCTTTGCTTTTCAGCCATTTTCGTGGGGGGCTCTGTGGGTGGCCCAGGTTTGAAAGCAGTTCCTGGGGGATGTTCTACGACGTATGGTTAGGAGAGCTCAAATCATACACCCAGAGGGAGAAATTTCATAATCCCCTAGAGAACAACGTTTCATTGCAAAGCCCATGGGCAATTCAACATCAGTTCTGCTTTTGCTGGGCCTTGATCTATGTAAATAATCTCCCTTACTTTCTTAGAATATTTTGTCTCTATCAAGTCCTCCCCACCATCTTCCTAATAAACTTCTCTCAAAATCTACATTATTAAAATATAGTCTTGTATAATTAGCTAACAAAAGATGTAGAAAATTCCCTAACCTTCTGTTTACCCTTAAAATTGTTGTCACTAATCAAAATTGGTAAAATGCAAAGACGTCTCCAAGAAAGTTTGCAACTATTCTGGTTGGGAGCCACTGTGTGCAGGGTGGTCCTCTGCCCTCATCTTCTGGCGATGCCCACTCCCCTTGGTCACCCCGCCCACTCCCTTGGCTTCAAATGCCCTATGGATATAGGTAACACATACAGATACATGTCAATGAGACACAAATCTGTCCCTCCAGCTCACATATTTCTTCTGAGCTTTAACCTCTGTTATTTAACTCTCCAATGAACACCCCCCCTTCAAACGTCCTCTATAATCCCAAACACTGCAGTCAAAGGCCTCATCTACCTTCAGCTCCCAAACTTCTCCTTCCTCTTGAGAAAGACACTATGATCCACTCTAGAAACTGAAGTCACCCTTGTCCCCTGCTGCTTTCCCTGCCCTCTCCTTCATTCACCGACTCCTGTCAATTTCAGCTGCTTCCTACATCCTGAATCCATCCACTTCTCTCCATCTTCCCTGACACTTCCTCAACCCCTAATCAGAGGCTCCTCCTGCCCCATACACCTTCTGCACCAGTCCACTGTCTTTCAACAGCATCCCTCATCCCAGACCCCATCCCATCTCCACCCTGCAGCCAGTGGCCTTTCTAAAAGCAAATTTCAGTTGCTGTCTACTTCCCTCAACAAAAAATCTGGATGAGAACACGGCCTCCTGGCTCTGCTTGTCCTCTCTCTACCTTTTCCAACCCACCCCGTTATACCTGTGCCCATGTGCTTTGACCTTAGTTCAGTTCCACTAAAGACCAAAGCTCTGAGACTTCCCTGGTGGTCCGGTGGTTAAGACTCCTCACCCCTGGGCTTCCCTGGTGGCTCAATGGTAAAGAATCCACTTGCCAATGCAGGGGTCATGGGTTTGATCCCCGGTCCAGGAAGATCTCACATGCTTCAGAGCAACTAAGCCTGTGTGCCACAACTACTGAAGCCCTTGTGCCCTAGAGCCTGTGCTCTGCGACAAGAGAAGCAACCACAATGAGGAGCCCACCCCTCCTTGCATCTAGACAGTAGCTCCCATTCCCCAAAACTAGAGAAAAGCCCAAGCACTAACAAAGACCCAGTACAAAAAAAAAAAAGACTCCTCATTCCCAATGCAGGGGGCCAAGATTCAATCCCTAGTCAGGGAACTGGATCCTACATGTTCCAACTAAGGAAAATATCCTTCATGTCTCAACTAAGACCTGGAGCAGCCAAAAAAAGAAAGAAAGCAAGAAAAAGAAAAAAAGAACAGTGCTCTCTTCTCCCACCAGGTTTCTGCAGATGCCAGTCCACGCACTAGGAAGCCCAGTCCTCCCCCGGCTTGCCCGGCTAACTCCTCTTCTGCAGCTCGGTGGAGATGCTTTGTAATCGTGGAAAAATCTCCTAGCTCCAAAGTATGGGTTAGGAGCCCCTCCTATGTGCTCTCACGTTACCAACTTCTTTCATCACAAAACTTCTCAGAGTTTAACTACCTATTTGTTGGCTGTCCCCATTAGCCCGTAAGCACCAAGTTACCCTGTTTCTCTGATATCTTTTGTGTTTCCAGAGCCCATCAGAACAGCTGTACCCGAGTCGGCACCCAAACATGGAGAGAATGAGTGGATGAGACTCAAGTCTAAGGAGGAGGCGGCTTATCCAATGCCCACTACATGGCTGCAACCTGCCCGAGGCTTTGACTCAATTATCTCTTATCCACACAACTCTGCAAGCTCTGTATTATTTTCAGATGTTTTACAGATGAAGATCAGTGGGATTAAACAGCTTTCTCCAGGTCGCACAGCTCACACGCATGCTGAAAACCTGGCCTCTATAACTTCAAAACATGTTCCTTATCTTTGCAAACACTGCCTCTCCCCGCAGTCCATGCACAACGGCCAGAGGTCTACACATTCCCCTCCCAGAGTGACTCCAATCCATCTTCCACTCGACGATCCTTCAAACATGAAGACTTGCCAGAAGTGAGTGGTCGGGTTGACCCTTTGCACCCCCTCTGGGGCTTGAAGGGCTTCTCCCGGGTGATGTGACCCTTCTCCATTGACTCATCAGGGCTACTTCTCCCTGCTGTTTGCACACAAAGCCGAAGAGACGCACAGCATCACCACGCTTTAAAGCCTCTCACCCGTGACTCCCCCTTGAGCTGCCAAGACAGGGCCTCCGTAGGACAAAAGGCGGAAACCATACAGTTGCCATCCAGAGGCATCACAAAGAAAAGCCAGCATATGCCCTGGGGTGGGTGGGGGCGGGGGGGGGACAGAGGGGGCACCCTGGCCTGCAGGCCTGGTGGCGGTGCTGGCTCTAGTCTAGTGCGGGCTCCTGTCTTCCTCTTCAGCAGCCACCCCCACCTCGCCTCTGAGGCTGCCTCTAGACGGATAGACGGACCACCAGCCACAGACCTTCTGGGTCCACGGTGTATGGGAGCCACTCCAGGTCCTGCCTCAGAAACACCTGAATTATTGGAAGGAAATTCAGCTAAAACACTGTGCTCTGCAAGTGACAAATCCAGGCTGAGTAACTGACATAGGCTGGATTTGATAAGCTGCCACCTTTGAATCAGGTTGGAGGTAAGGTTTGAGCAAAGCGAGACTCTCCAATCTACAAAACTAGCGATGGGCTTGTAAGAGGATAAAACATCTGACTGTTGATTTGAAAGTTTTTGAAAAACTCCCACCCAGAATTCCACAGGATTTAGTAGTTACCACAGGAACAGAAAAGGATGCTCTCATGGTAGGCAGAACTAGATGGAATTGTAAGTCATTTTGTCTTGTACGTTTCTGAAAAGTCTTCCTTACTCAGGGGACATCAAAGCTGAAATGTCACATAACTCTCCTTGTGTTTCTGGGTTCTGTTTAATGACATGGAGAAGATGGGGGATCAGCACGCAGCATCGCAGGTTGTTTGTACTATTCTTAGAATAACAACTTGTAAAATGATCTGAAATGAAACAGCACTGATTCCAATGACTTTGCAGCTCAGTTCAATGACAGTTTTGCTAAATAAGGGCAAAAACAACAGTATTCAAGCTGTTGAATTTCTGAATTAAATCTAACTTTACTTCGACATTCTGTGTAGGCCTGGGCAGAAAGAGAAATGGTTGGGACTGGGGCAGCAGCCTGCCTCTCCTCCATTGATCAGGACAACACTGCCAAGTTCACTGGAGGGCAGAGTCTGGAAGTGCAGGTGAGAAAAGAATACTTATCAAGGCAGCCAAGAAAGCAGAAGTGATGGCTGGGAATCCCACTGCCATAATGGCCAGTAAACCCTACTTTGGAAAATTCTATCAAGCGCCAAATACACTGACTGGACTTCCCTGGTGGTTCCAGTGGTAAAGAATCCGCCTGGCAATGCAAGGGACATGGGTTCAACCCCCAATCCCACATGCCATGGGGCAGTTAAGTCCGTATGCGGCAAATACTGAAGCCCTGGAGCCCTAGAGCCTGTGCTCTGCAACAAGAGAAGCCACCACAATGAGAAGCCTGTGCCCCGAAATTAGAGTAGCCCACAAGCTGCAACTGGAGAAAGTCCACGTGTGGCGATGAAGATCCAGTGCAGCCAAAAAGAAATAAATAAATAAAAATTAAAAGAAAAAAAAAGCAATTATACTGATGCTAAAGTCAATTGATGCTAAAGGAACATCAATTTCACCTGAACTTTTTTTTTTCCTGGTCAAAAAAAAATTAATTGAGGCATAACTGATCAATGAAATTTTAAGATATTCAAATTGTACTTTATTAACCTACATCTCAAGCAAAAGCTTAATGGGAAAAGAAGATACTAAAAACCACTGTATACCATCCACTATATACAATCAGTTATTATTCACAGCTTTTGTATTTAAAACTCACCTATCTGCTCCAATTTATTTGTAGCTCCCACATAATCCTCCCAGAACTTTTGCTGTCATTTGTGACATACACAGTGTGTGTGCTCTGTCGTGTCCGACTCTTTGCAACCCCATGAACTATAGCCCGCCAGGCTCCTCTGTCCATGAAATTTTCCAGGCAAAAATACTAGAGTGGGTTGCCATTTCCTCCTCCAGGGGATCTTCCCAACCCAGGGGATCAATCCCTCATCTCCTGTGTTTCGTGCACTGACAGTCAGATTCTTTGCCACTGAGACACCTGGGAAGCTGACATGCACAGAGCAGGGGACAATCTGACTTGCAGGCAGAACACAGCCCCAGGCGAAGTCCAACAAGGCTGCACTCGGTCTTCTCGTTTCGGCTCAGACTGTTAGGAAAGAAAGTGTCCTTTTCTGCAGGCTATGTGATGCCACAATTCTGTGTGTGAGAGAGAGAGAGAGAGTGTGTATGTGTGTGTGTGTATGTGATTTCATTATTAAAATGGCCCCCAAGGGAATTCCCTCGTGGTCCAATGGTTAGGACTCCACGCTTTCACTGCCAAGGGTCTGGCTTCAATCCTTGGTAGCAGAACTAAGATTCCATAAGCCATGCCAAAATAAACAAATAACAATAAAAAATTAAAAAATAATAATAAAATAAAATGCCCGCCCCAATCGTGCCAAAGTATTCCAGGTATTCCTGAGTGCAGGATGGCTGTGACGTGCTTTATGGACAAAATATGTCTCAGATAAGCTTCCTTCAGGCACAAGCTACATTGCCAGGGGCCATGTGTTCAATGTTGAATCGTGAACCAACAATAAATACTACATACCGTTTTTTTAGACAGAACACATATACAACAAGACTCTGTGTTGACTGGTTGACAAGAATATTGGGACTGGAGGCTCACAGGAACCTAACTCCCAAGAAAATTCAATGTTCATGAAAAATCCAGTATTCTCTAATTCAGTGTCTGTAGCAACTTTTTGGAACATAACTTCTGAGAATAACAAGAAGCAACCATGTTTTCAAATTACAGTGAAAATACCCTAAGTATGTAAAACAAGACTTGAAGGGAAAAAGCAAGGGCTATTCAGCTATAGGACATTCTTTTTCTACTTTTTGCAGATTGAAGAATTCTACAATTTCTGATCACTAGCTTCTATTGGAAAATATAGCCAGCCAATACTTACATATCCTCTCTAAATTGTGATGTTTTATTAGCAATTAATCATAATTATTACAAATAACTGCTAAGTAGAAGTATAGTTTCACCTTTAAAAAAAGGTTACACTTCTTAACCACCTGCAAAATGGGCTTCCTCGAAATGAGAATTTCACAGGTGTACAATTCATATTCATTGGGGAGTTAAGACTTCAAGACCTCAAGTCTAATCTTACCTATGCTTCAAAGTAAGACTAATACATGATCACTCTGCAAAGACACTCTTTAACTAAAGCAATATGCAACATTAGGCCACTGCTTCCACTCAAAAACAGACTGTTTATTCAGCATATACATCACACTGCCACTGGTCTCCAAGACTTATTTTTATGGAATGCTCAGTTTCAACAACTTGTTTAGAACAAAAATAGACAAATCCTCTTAATACCAGCAAAGTAAAACTATTTAACACAGTGTGAACACTTTGTAAACACTGTCATCTGATTTGGGTACCTCTTTGTTAAATCTATGTCCAAGTTTCTTAAAGTAAGCAATATTTGAATTTTCTTATCACCAAGTCTTAGAACATGTTCATTATTCCCCCAAATTACCCACTACTATTGAACCAATTTGAAAATAAGCAAAATATCAGACTCGGGTCTTCCCCCTCACTCACATGTTTCTTGTTATTTACATAAAATTAGTTCATATATATGTGAACTATTAGAATGACTCTGGTAGGATGTGGAACAGAAAACATGACCTTATTATTTATGAGATTTCTATTGTTTTTTGTTTCCTCATTTAAGGTACGTATTTCTCACTCATTGGTACTGCACTGGAAAATTTGTGGCACTAAATGTCTGCTGTAGTTGGGATCCAGATCTTCAATGTTTATGTTTGGGAGTATTATTCATGTTCTTAAATTGAGATAGGGAAGGGATGCCCCATGCCCTTCTCAAAGATAACTTGGGATTCTAACTAAGGATGTGGTGTGGGATAGTTGCATATAGAAAGAAGCAAAAGGTCTTTTTGTGGGATCCTCACTGGGTTGGGACAGTGAGCTAGATGTGACAGATACTGCCATGTCATTTGCCTCATGTACTCCAAAAGGGGGAACTGGGGGAAAAAAAATCATGACACGAAAGTAACAAGGGTATATTTTGCTTCAAAGAAATGTTAATGCCTAGCATGGACTCTTTAAGAATATCTCTAGAGAAAGAGGAATGAAGGAGAGGGTAATACGTAATTTAACGTTTATTTTTCAAATGTTCCTGTTTTGCAAAAGTTAATGAGTCTGATCTCCTGATAGTAACCATAGGGAACTTTATCAGTTTCTAAACATAATTCTTGCTCTCTCCCCTGAGCTGGGGAAAGGAAAGAGTTGTCTCACAGAGAAAACGCCAGCTTCTCTCTCTCATATATTTAGTGTGGCTAGAATAACCCATAGAAAATGAAATACTTACTAATGCTTTTTTCTTCCCAAAGGCTACTCTTCGTAATAGTCAACAAGCCAGCTGGCTAAGGGGCAGAAGGGTGTGGACTTTTACACAGTGGAAGTCCCCTGACATTCCTCCCACAATCAGAGACCTCATTCTCAGAGCCCAGACTGAGGAGAAAGAATTGGGGTAGAAGATAGTCCCATGTTTGCTCTTTTCATTAAGACTTTTCAAAGGACACTTTATTCTAGCATTCATTTTAGATGAAAAAGAAAGTCAAGAATTTTTTCTCCAGGCAAATAATTCATAAGAAGAAAAAAAAAAACCCTTCATTATGATTTATTTCATAAGGATCATTAAATAATATGTGAAAACAGATTGCTGCTAAAATTTCAGGATGGCTGTTAATGGTTACCCTGAAAGAAAGAAGTGAAAATTTTCAAAGAAAATTATGAAATAAATTTGTTACTATTTTCACAGCCATCTCAGGTTGACTAGAAGATGGCTAAAATTTGTGTATGTACAGTCAGTTTGCCTAGAATGTGACAGGCAACCTCTATATTTTATCTTCAACAATGACAGAGTGGCTTGGTAGGGCTTCCGAGAACGTGAGTTCAGGAACTTATACTCTTCTCAATGGTCCCTCTCTGAAGGACTCTTACAGCTGAAAGAAACCTCGATGTCATTTCATCATCTATGCAACTCAAACATTTTTTCCAATAGATGAGATTATCAAAACCTAAGAAATTAAGACTAAGGTGATACATCGAGTTAGAATGAGGCTGGATCAGAGCCCTCCTGCTTCCTGGTTGGGCCTGCATCACTAACCGGGGTCTACAGTGAGCATCCCTGTCAACTCTGACTTGTGATTTTCCTAACTGTTCCCTCTTTTCTAATTTTACTGCCTAAACGCATTGCCATCTGTTACAGGAATGGAACCCTGCCTGTGTGGTGAGAAGGGTAAAGGAGGCCCGAGGGACCTTCTAAAGTCATTGCTAGTGACAGACGATAGGGGTAGAGAAATGCCAGGTTGCCTCCCCAGCCCAGAGCCCCACCCACAATATTTCTCGTTCTTCTGGGCATTTCCATGGACTTTGGTCTCTTTGGGCTTCTTGGAATTACCCTAAAACAGAGTGAGTCTGCAGGAACCTGACCATGAGCGCCATTTTATCTTGTATGGGGCCAGGTACTATTTTGAATGAAAAGATTTTCAAGTGAAGAGGTTGGGGAGTGGGGGATGGGCCAAAGAAAAATATGTATCTTTAGAATGAGGTATGCGCAAGGGGGAAGTTTTTTCAAAGACTTGTGTATGTATAATATCATTTCCCTATTCCCTACTTTCTTAGTAAAAGGCCAGTGTTCACTAGTGAAATGGCTATTGTAAGAACTGAAATTAGCACTTTATGGTCTAGAATCTCAACCAAGTTTCTGACAGCTTGTTGGTTATACTGTGAGGTCTTCCCAATATCTATAGCCACTAAACTGCATTCCTAGGGAAGTGATTATAAAGCTCCATTTATCTGAGTTCCTTACCCCAAAATGTGTTAATATTTTCCCCTTCAGAATATGTCTTCTGTCAATCAATATAGAAAATAATCCTAAAATGAAATGGCGTTTTAAAAAATAATGCTAATGCCAAATTGGAAAAGAAAGCTTCAAGAGTGCTTTGAAAGTGGGACCAAAGTACCAATTAAAAGAAAAATTACAGGCAAATTAAGAGCATGCTTTTTCCATCGACACTGAACCTCAGCAATTTTCTCCACAATGACTTGAAAACCCTATAATTCTCAGAGGAATCTGGCAGTTGCACCCAGTTTCTTTCAGCAGAATAGAGAACTATGTGTTGTGGTTTGTAGTTCAAAGAAATATTACTTTACAATGGAAATGGCAGGGGGGATGGGCATAGGGAGGAGGCCAGGACTACTCTGAAGTATCATCAGAAAGAAGAAATCTAAGCTACACTTAACCACCATGTAGTAGCTGACCCCATCACCTTTATTTTTCATGCTAGCTAATTGGTAAAAAGATGAAAAAAAAAAGATGTCATATTTCATGTAATTTAATGACAGTGTACTCTATTTCAACAGAGCATATGCACATGAATTGCCTTTACAACGATGGAGGGATGCTCTGTAAGTTTTTTCTCTAATACCCCGCTAAAAAGAGGAACATCCTGAGAACCAGTTGAGGGGATGAGAGTGAGCTGCCTACAACAGAATTCACGCGAGTGTCACGAAGCTGTCAGCGACAGTGCTCTGTGACCAAACTTACTCTTTACGTCAATTGACAATCCTGGGTATGGGTCCAGGATCATCGTTCAAAATGTGAAAGATTTACCAACAGAGATAAAGAAAACTGATTGCTCTCCTTTAGAAATCAAAGAACATATTGAGGATTTTCCATTGCCAACACCGTCCTTCTAAAGTTAGGGAAACAGGGGGACTTCCCCGGCAGTCTAGTGGTTAAGGCTTCACCTTCCAATGCAGAGTGTGTGGGTTCCATCCCTAAGCAGGAAGTTAAGATCCCATGTGCCTCAAGGCCAAAAGACCAAAACATAAAACAGAAGTAATATTGTAACAAATTCAATAAAGACTTTAAAAATGGCCCACATCAAAAAAAAATCTTTGAAAAAAAATGTTAGGGAAACAGACCAGATCAGGGACTTGGGTTGACCCCAAAACTCAGCAATCTGATTTGGGTTCTGGCTCCATCACCCACTGCTCTCTCCTGTGGTGGAGGAGACCCTTCCATATCTGTGTGGATTTAAGCATGAGCCTACAGCAGATGATGACATGTTGGGAAGAGACGAGGGCCCTCTTCAAAACCACGGAATTGAGGTTTATTTAGGAGTTTACATAGCACGGGGCCCCTATCTTTAGGTGAGGGGGATCACTTGATACTTCACTATTTCTGAAAGTGCCCCTTGATAAGTATCTGCATTGTTTGAACATTATCACAGAATCAAACCTATTGTCTGGTGGCGGACTGTACTGAACAGAGACCAACAACTCTCCCAAAGCAACATTCCTTTGGGAGAAAACCAACCCCACTCCTTCTGCCTTCAATGTGATAAAGCTGAGTGAGTGGCTGGTCAGATCCAAATATTAGTTTTCGTGTTGCTGCCGGAGCATCATTTGCTCAATGCTTCTTGAAGACTGCTTAAAGCAGTCATGTTTAAAATGGGTAAATCTTGCCAGGAGGTGAGCAAGTCAATTCAGATGCAGGGAGAAAGCATGGTACACTTTTACACCTCATTTTAAAGGGGAGTTTCAAATAAAACAGGTTGTTGACATTCTTGATACAGGGGACTGTTAGTTCACCCAGTTTTATGAAAATCCAGTATAAGAAAACCAACCTTTCTACCCCAAAGAACTAGGGAGCAAAAGATTTGTACCAGAATCCTTTCCTGTTCACTGACAGCTTTTTTTTCTTTTTTTAACAGCATCATCCCTAGTAACTTACTGTCAGTGTCGGGACACTGATGATTAAGTGCTGCAGTAGGGAGCTTTAGGTTAAGAAAACAGTTAAAGAGATAGTTACCACTGCCAGTTACAGGGTAACAGAAAGCACACCATCTCTTTAATTAAATATAAGATAATTGGAAAAGCAATTTGATTTATGAAAATTCAACCCACACCCAAATTTCAAGACTCTGTTTATTGTGCAACGTCAGGCAAACCCTGCAGCAGTGAGCAAAACGTGAAGTTGTTTCTAGACTAATACATGCCAAGTGTGACACTTAGATGAAAAGAAAACAGATTTGTTCAACTGCTGCTTTTTCTCTCTTTATAGCATTATTACTCATATTAAGCCTTAAATACAAAAATAATTCGACTCTTTAAAAATGCCTGGCTAGCTGTAGTAACAGGCTGTGATTCTTTTTAAGATCAATTCAAATACCTCCTTCTCTCTGAAGTCCTTCCAAGTTCCCTCACCTGGGGAGAACTTTTTCGTCCTCTGGGTTCCTCTAATGTCTTACTCATGTTCTCCACAGAAGATTTATTCCATCAGTTCTATAGATATGAGTCTCTGCCACCAGACTGAAGATCCTTGAGGACACAAATCATCTTTATTAATCTTTATGTTCCCACCAGCTACATGAATTCTTAGCTCTTAATGGATGCTTGATGAAAACGCATTTCATCATCTTTATGGAGAAGAAGACAAACATAAAGTTATAAATAACTCAGTCTCATTGTAATCATTCTACTCTACACTCTACACTTCACCCCCAGTGACAGCCAGTCACATGAGCTCAGTAACACACTGGCAGATTTGGGGGGAGGATAGGATTCCTGTCATCTACTCTCAGGGGACACTGGTGTAGAGCGGCACAATGATCAAAAGTAGTGTTATCTGAGAAAGAAACGATGAAGTATCTGGAAAAGCAATACAAGTTTTCCAAGCTGCACAGACTTGGAAACTGAATACAATATAGCTTCCAATGTTCTGTATTAAAAAAACAGCATTTTGGGGGCATTCCCTGGTGATCCAGTAGGTAAGACTCCCCTATCTCACCAAAGGGCCTGGGTTTGATCCCTGGTCCAGGAACTAAACTCCTATAAGCTGTGCAGTGCAGCCAAAAAAGAAAAGAAGAGAAAGTATCTTTTACCCTTTTCTTTCTAAATTGTACTGCTTTCTCCTTCCTCTCCTGTAAAGATAAATTTTAGAGGTCTTTGATTGCCTCTCTGGCTCGACTTATTCAGAGTTCCCCGACTCCTCGATCCCACTCACAGATGTGTCAGTCCCCTCATTTGACATTCCTTCTTTTAAACATTCACCATTTTTATCTTACTTTATTTTTTGTCACGTGGCATGTGGGATCTTAGTTTCCCAGGCAGGGATCAAACCCTCACCCCCTAGATTAGAAACGCAGAGTCTTAACCACTGGACCACCTGGGAAGCCCATATTTAATGCTTTAATCCCTGCTAAGAAGAGGGAAATTTTGTCCATCTTGCTTGCTGAGTTATGACCACTGCGTACCACAGCGCCCAGTCCAAAACAGATACTCAATCTCTTTATTCGGCGAGAGGAAAGAGAAAGAAGAAGCTTCACAGGAAGATGGTTGCAAGACCTTAAGAAAACAATCAGACAGTGACGGCAGGATGGCCAGGGTTTCTTCACTGTCTACTGAACTGCTTCAGCAAAGAATGCAGATACTGTCTTGGAGTGAAGACAAGAGCTTAGGAAAGAAAGTTAAGAGGAAGGCTGGATATGGGACAGGGCATCCTGCTGTGGGATTAAGGAGTGTGAACTAATACAAGGATGAAAGTCAGTGTTGTTGGTTACAAAAGATGTTTTAATATTTTCTTTTCTTTTTGCCCCAAGGCTCCTCTGTTCATGGAATTCCCCAGGGAAGAACACTGGGGTAGGTTGCCATTCCCTTCTCCAGGGGATCTTCCTGACCCAGGGATCAAACCCAGGTTTCCTGCGTTGCAGGCAGATTCTTTACTGCCTAAGCCACCAAGCAGGTGCTTTTTACAAGGCATCTCTCTTGTCCCTCTCCACGCCTCGAAAATATTACCAAAAATAGTTAATGACTTAATTTTAAGCAGCCTAACACTGTTCTGACCTGTATATGTTTTACGCAGCCTGCTTGCCTCAGAGCAGAGAAAGAAAAACCACCCTGCACGTCTGTGGATTTGAGGTGTCTAATGGACAGAGTGGCTTCCCAGGTAGCTCAAGGAGGTAAAGAATCTGTCTGCCAATGCAGGAAATGCAGGAGACACAGGTTTGATCCCTGGGTTGCGAAGATCCCCTGGAGAAGGGAATGGCAACCCACTCCAGTATTCTTGCCTGGAGAACCCCCTGGACCGCGGAGCCTGGTGGGCTACAGTCCAGGAGGTTGCAGAGTCAGACACGACTGAGTGACTGGGCACACACGCATGCACGGACAGGGTACATCGACCATGAAATCTATGACTACCCTGCACAACCTTAAATACTCCTCCCGAACCTACTCCTCAATAAATTTTTAAAAATTATTTTCATAATAAAAAATGTTAGAGGCTCTTCACAGAATTGTAAACATAATTTCACTCGGTTAGGTAAGGCCAGTCAGGAACAATGCTTCTCAGAAAGAAAGAGCCCCTCAAACCTAAAAGACTAAATGCTTAGTGGTTGGTCTGCCAGACACACATGGGAGACAGTTAATTTATCTTTGGAAAACAAGGTATAAAGAGGTTTCAATGCCTTTTGAGAGTCAAGAGGAGCCAGTGGTGGCAGAAGGAAGTGGAAGAAAGGGAAGCCCATCCTGGTCTTCTAGAGTCCGGAGGCCCTTTTGTAAGACATTAAAGGCACCAATCCACCCTGCTGCAGCGGGCTCAGACCCAGGCAGGGGACAAAACAGTGGAGTGAGTGAGTGAAAGTTGCTCAGTTGTGTCCAACTCTTTGCGACCCCCATGGACTGTAGCCAGTCAGGCTCCTCTGTCCATGGAATTCTCCAGGCCAGAATACTGGAGGGGGTAGCCATTCCTTTCTCCAGGGGATCTTCCCAACCCAGGGATCAAACCCAGGTCTCCTGCATTGCAGGCAGATTCTTTACCAGCTGAGTCACCAGGGAAACGGGATTTCCCACAAGGGCTCAGCATAGCAGAATGACCCAAGTCTTTCAAGTCTTTTTTCCTCCCTCAAACGGCCAAACATTTTGCACTTTTTCAGTTCAAAGCCACCTTCATGCAGACACCTGCCTTACAGTCACCAACAAACAGCGGTGGGAGTGAATTTTTTTATTTTTTTTTTTTGCCATGAGGCAAGTGGATCTTAGTTCCCCAACTGGGAATCGAACCCCTGCCCCTGCATTGGAAGCATGGAATCTTAACCATTTGACCACCACAGGGGAAGTCCCAGTGAATTACTAGGGAAGTCCAAATAGAAAATATATAAATAAATGCTAACCTTCAGGACATTTGCATACAGAGAGAGCGGGGAGAGGAGGAAGGATGGAGAGTGGGGAAGAGGGAAAGATGGAGGGTGGGTGAGTGTGCCAGGCTCTGCACGAGGCCCAGGCACACACATGTATCAGCAGCGTGTGGGACGCAGACGCAGGGAGACTGACTGGGTGACTTCAGCTCAAAAAGTGCCAAGACACAGAGAGAGGAGCCTTACCCTAGGGAGCACTCCATACGTGAGGGGAGCTTGACCCCTGTCCACAATAAAGTTACAAATGCCTCCTTAAAAGACTGTATTTTATCTTTAAGGACAGCCCAAGAAGAACTCCCACTTCCCCAAACCCCTTACACTGGGAATCCCACAAGTAGTTACTCTTTAAGACAGATAATCCAGAGAAAATCATAATTCAAAAAGATACATGCACCCCAGTGTTTACTGCAGCACAATTCACAGTAGCCAAGACATGGAAGCAACCTAAACGTCCATCAACAGATGAATGGATAAAGGAAAGGTGGTGTGTATCTATGCGTGTGTGTATATACAGATATATATAGAGAGATTAACACACACACACACACACACACACACATATACACCCAGAGGAATATTACTCAGCCAGAAAAAAGAACAAAATAATGCCATTTGCAGCAACACAGATGGACCTAGAGATTAGCACATGAAGTGAAGTAAGTCAGAGAGAGTAAGAAAAACATACTACATCACTCATATGTGCAATCTAATTTTTAAAAATGACATAAATGAACTTATTTACAAATCAGAAACAGATGCACAGATACTGGAAAAAAAAAACTTATGGTTACTAAAGGGGAAATGTGGGGAGGAGAGATAAATCAGGAGCCTGGGATTAACATATATCACTGCAGAAAACAAAACCAACAAGGATCTATTGAACAGCACAGGGAACTCTACTCAATATTCTGTAAAATCCTGTATAAGAAAAAATCTGAGAAAGAATATGTGTATGTGTATGTTTAATATGTATATGTGTATGAATACACATGTGTGTATTCATAATATGTGTATGTGTATGAATATGTGTATGTTTAACTGAATCAGTTTGCTATACACCTGAAACTAACACAACACTGTAAATCAACTATACTCCAATAAAAAATTTTTTAAAAGACAGATAATCATCCAGACTTAAAGCAGCAACAGCCCACCTACCTAACTGTTAGTACAGGCCAGTGTTCTGTCACGGCGACTTGTCCAACTGGGTCAATGAGTATTTTGCCTTAAAGCCTTTTTCTCCTTATGTGGCTCTCTCTAGACTGTTGAAATGATGTCTGCATCCTCTCCAGGGCAATCCTTCTTCTCCTCCCAGACAACAAACACATCACTGGAAGCGTTCTCTTCAATAACAACCCCACTCCTCTGTCATTTGTCACCTTTCCCTCCCTAAATCCTCTGTGATAACTCAAACGGGCTGAAGGCTGTGGTGTGGATCCCAGACATTGCAATGATCCTATGTGTCCATTTGTTTTGTTTTGTTTTTCCCCCACACATACACAGAGTCAGGGAGCTTCGTTCTGTGAAACTGGATCCTCGTAGGTCAAAAACTTGATTTTCCAAAGGCCAAACCATTTTGCCTACTGTGTCTTGGCTCAGCTGCTGGAAAGAACTAAGGTGTCTAAATTTAGATTTTTCCCATGGCTTAACTCAGGCAAATGTCCTTCCCATGCAACATGCATGGCAGCAGGCCCTGCAACTCTGCCCGGTGGTCAAGTGCCCCCGTCTCTTCTCACGGCCCTGGTTACAGGTAACCAAGCTGACACTGCACCCCCAACCTCCACCAGCCCCACCCAGCCTTCTTCACCGGTGGAGTCTGCTTCCCTCGCCCGCTACCCCTCCTGGGACGAAACTTGAGAAGCTGCTTCTTCCCACTCCAGCACAAAGCCCGAGAAGGCTCTCGCCAACAACAGAGTCCCGCCACCCCCAGCACAGGGGATTGGCTCCCCTCTCTCGTACCAACGCTCCCCCCTCAATTCCCACCACCAGCACAGCCGCCCTTACCCAACACCTCACAGCCAGGGAAAGAAGAGCTGGCTAACCTGAATACAAAATTACAACTCGGGACCCATTTATCACAAAAACAACAGAAAACCCAGAGCACCAAAGACCAGCTCATTTGCAAACTAAATGCACGTCTATAGGACTATTTGGAAGGCAGGTGCCACACAACCCGATTAGAAGATAAATCTTTCGTGGCCATAGACAGTCAAATGGGGAACGACCCAGGTATCGGACAAGGGCACAGAGGTCCTGGTACGCTGTTTCTGTGGCTTCCAGAATGAGCGCCCAGAACTGACACATTGAATGCTGACTCCATCACGTGGCTCGGTAACGAGGTCTCTTTGATGAAGAGCCATTTTTGAGCCCCTACCTCCAATACTGAGAATCTACTGTTACTTCACTTTTCCTCAGGGCAGACTAAGGTAAAGAAGAGCCACTTCCATTCACAGATAGAACAGGTGAGGCGAGACCATGTCACGTTCCAGGATTTAACTATTCCTATCAAGTCTAAGGAAGAGGTGGTAGTTGGATAAAGTTGAGAATGGGCTGTTTTACATCTCAACACTGTCTTTTTAAAAAGGCTTGTGCCTTTTGGGACTTCCCTTGCCGTCCAGTGGTTAAGACTCCATGCTTTCACTGCAGGGGACACAGATTCGATCTTTGGTTGGGGAACTTTGATCTCACCTGCTGCACGGCGCGCGCACACACACACACACACACACACACACACACACACACACACACAAAGTGTTTTCACAGTTCAAATGTTGACTGTGGCACAAATGAAAACAGCAAATACTTTGTCTTCCCTGGTATCTGCCTCGGTAGAGGCTCCCTATCCATTTGGAGAAAGCCCTTCTAAGGAATATGCATGAAGACATGCTGTCGGAAGCCTAACTGCTCTTTTGTTGCATCTCCTTGCTGATCCATCCAAGAGATCTGATCCTGTCTTCGTTTCTCCAGCCGGCACTGCACACACACAAATCCGGGTTTATGACTCTACAATGCAAGCAGTTTGATTCTCATGATCTTTCCTTCCTACTCAGGCCTTCCTAATGAAGTCTTAACCTTTCTGATTTTTTTACAGGGTGAGAGAAACAAACCCAAGGAAGCCCCCCCCCCCCCCACCCAACCGCCTCCCCGGTTTCCTGCAGGGGGACAGATCTGTAGGACGGAACTGTAAAGCCATGGGAAAATGTTGGATTTCGACACCTAAGCTTGTTAGAACAACGGAGCCAAACACAGATGAATGGCCTGGCCCATCAGGATCCAGTGTCACAGGAGGAAAAATCTCAACCTTGGGAGGGGTGTGTGTGTGGTGTGTGGGCGTGTGGATGTGTTGGGGGTTGGGCCTGGGGGCAGGGATTGAAGTAGAAGTCTGTTTGCGTTTCCTCTCACACCCTGCTTTCTCTAGAGGAGAAAGGGTGAGGGGTGTTGGAAGCCCAAGACAGAACATTCTCCCTCATGCCTGGAACAGACCCCTTCTTCAGGGCAGTTGGAGGTGGGACCCCAGCAAGGGAGCCCACCCCCAGGGTCCCCTGTGAGCCTTCAGGGGTGCTCGGGCTCTTGGAGGGAGTGAGGAAAGGGAAGTACAGAGTGCAGCTCCAGAATTCAGGACTTTGCAAAAGGGACTCCCCCAAAATCGGGCCCATTTTTAATGCCAAGTATTTTGACAAAGTTCCCATTAGGGTAATTCCAAGTGACCTGGAAAGACTATGAGAAATGGCCCCATTTAATTTGTGAAAAAATCTGTGCTCTCATTTTCCTACTGAAAGAAAGGCTGGGACTTCCTCGGTAGTCCAGTGGTTAGCACTCCACACGTCCACCGCAGGGGGCGTAGGTTCGATCCTTGGACGAAGAACTAAGATCCCACATGCCTTGTGGTGCAGCCAGAAAAAAATGAAAAGAGAAACGCTCACAAGCACCGACACACAGAAAGATAGCTCTGCTTAAAAAAAAAAAAAAAAAAGAAGCAGAGTTCCCTGCAAACACCGTCCCCTGATGACTTGAGCTGGAATTCCATCACAATTGAACAGGGCAGAAGTAGCTTAACTTCTGCCCACATGTGTCTGCTAGAATCAGACAGGGCTTCATCTTCCAAGAGCTGCCCCTGAGCCCAGGGCTTTGAGGGAAAATCGCCTGCTGGAGAAAGCGATCACCCTTGTGATGACACAATGCTGATAGGTGTCTACAGGCTCATTAAACTGTAAGCCCCCCGGATGATAGGGATTTTCTGAGTGCTCTTTGCACCTGGGCTGGCTCTGTGTTTAGTCCCCGTAATGCTCCTCTTTAATAACAGACTGCGGTCCAAGTCACAGGTCCCCATTCTCAGCTTGGATCTTTCACAAACGTGTCCCCTTTTTTCAGTTTAACATGAGGACGCTATTTTTATTTTACTTAAATTTCACCATTCAACACTGAACCTAAGTTTATACTGGCCCTATGTTCAGATTTTTGGAGTAAAGATAGCGGGCAGACAGCTTTAAGGGTGTAATGTATTAAACACAGTCTATAGATGAAACAATTAGTGGAAACCTAGGGGGTGGTATAACTGTGTACTTTTACACACTGCGGCCTCAAGCAGAGGGACAGCTGAAGGAAAAACCTGCTCAAGAACCGAAACGTCCTTGCAAACAGCCTCAGTCTCTTTTTTTTTTTTTTTTTCAGTCTCTTTTTTAAAGATTTTTTTTTTCTTTTTTTTTGGTGTGGACTAGTTTTTTAAGTGTTCACTGAATTTGTTATGATATTATTTGCTTCACGTTTTGGCTTCTCAGCTGAGAGGCATGTAGGATTTTAGTTCTCCTACCAGAGTTCGAACCCACATCCTGTGCATTCGAAGTCTCAACCCCTGGACCACCAGGGATGTCCCAACCTCAGACTGTCAAAGCCAGTCAGGATTTCAAACATTCCACGACACTGTGTGTGTGCATGTGTTCATGCACTCACTCATTTGGGCTCTGGATAATACAGTAAACAGCTAAGTATGTAACAGTTTCCCTTTCTACCTACAATCATTTTCCTTTCCTGTGTGGCACTTGTCACACACTTGTCACAGACGGTACGCCTAACTAGAATTGTTCACAGAGATGCATGAGCCCAGGGCAGAGTGCTTCGCGGGCAGAACCGCCATCCAGCTTCTTAGGGTACCCTGTGTGGTCCACTGAAGGAAGAGCCAGAGCAGGAGTCAGGAGGCAGGGCCTGAATCAGGTCAAGGAGCATCGGAAGGCAGGACACCGGGGCCCAGGGGAGCCATCGGGATGTGTGCCCAAGCCACCTTGGACTCCGAAGACGCCCTGCCTTATCCATAGCCTTCTGCCCTTCCTCAAGAAGGGTCAGGACTTCCCTGGTGGTTCCGCTGTTGAGAAGTCACCTGCCAATGCAGGGGACACATATTGGATACCTGGTCTCAAAAGATTCCACATGCTCTGGGGCAACTAAGCCTGTGCATCACAACTGCTGAAGCCCATGCACCCTAGAACCCATGCTCTGCAGCAAGAGAAGTCACCTCAATGAGAAGCCTGCTCACTGCAACTAGAGAAAGCCTGTGCACAGCAACAAAAACCCAGCACAGCAAAAATAAATAAATTTTTTAAAATTAAAAAAAGGGTCGTAACTAGGTTAAATTCTCACAAGACTCAGGAAGGCTGAGCTGTGACCCTGAATAAGTCACCTAAGCTTTCTGGCTTCAGTGACCTCTGTAACCTAGGGATGGCTGGATATAACTTTCAGCTGCTGTGTTCTCTGACTCTCTGAGTTGGAATTTGCTCTGAGTTAGTTTTGACTCTCAGATCACGAAGACTTCACTAGGCAAGAGCAGGGTCTTGGAGCTGCATGAGGGAATCAGGGGTCCAGTTGGACGCAGGTTCAAGTCAGTCTTGGGGAAGTGGGAATGTGGTTTCAAGGACCAACCCCTCTCCCATGCACACCATCCTCCCTCAAGAATATGGTTGGCACTTCTGGCCAGTCAATTCTAATGATGGTTTCCTTTGCATTTCCTCATAGACTCAAGTTTTAAAAAGCCATTAGAAAGCCAGGTAGGAGAATTCCTTGGTGCTCCAGTGACCAGAACCATGGCCCAGGAACTAAGACCACAAGCCATGCGGTATGGCCGGAAAAAAAAAAAGGAAGAAAAAGAAAACCAGGTAGAAACGAAAGGGTCCTCTCTAAAATGAGGCGCTCTTGAATGCTCCATTCTGAAAGGGGGCACAACTCATTACCTTTCCTTATCAGGCCACCGGTACCATGACTATGAATTCCCTGACCTCACTCCACTCATATCTTCTTGGAAAAAAGTTTTTTCTGACCATCTTGCTGCTGCTACTGCTAAGTCGCTTCAGTCGTGTCCAACTCTGTGTGACCCCATAGATGGCAGCCCACCAGGCGCCACAGGTGGTCAGTTTCTTCACAAAAATTCAGTTCTTCCCTCCATCTTAGCCCTACGTCGAATTTGGTAACCATGACTCATTTCCTAAAGCTTTGTTTCAGAACACCTTGATTCTGGCAGTGGAAAGTCAGGCACATGAAAGGACAGACTCATCCAACGAATTCCTGTTTTAGGGCTTTTCATTCTTGAAATTTTTCTTTTCCATTTTTTAAACGTGAGCTTCAGCCAGTCTCTTTGCTGCCTCTGTGGCCCGAAAGCATCTTCCTCGTGGGAAGAGAGCTGGTCAACTTCCGGGGCAGCAAGGGGAGGTGAGGTCTCTACCGTCCACACTCTGCGAGCTCCATGGCAGCTCGGCACTGCCTGTGTGTACGGATTAAGTGAGGAAGGAACAAGATGGCACATGCCAGACCTCACGCTTTGAAAAGGCAATCCAGACCAGTTCAGAAGCAATTGTTCATGTTTTGAGAGTCTCTTAACCAAACTCAACAAATCTGAACCAAAGAGGGAGGAGGAAGGAAGAAAAAGCAATTGAGAAAATTCTTAATGAGAAGCAGTTGGTATTCTACTCTTTGTGGCATTTCCAAATCCAGACTCATTATTTCAGGGTTCAGCGTGGTGAAGATGGATTATATCTTACCTGGAGACGTTCTGTATAATCACAGAAAAATGCTTCCTGCCTTTTGTACAGAAAATGAAGGGATTTTTCAGAGTAAAGAAAAGCAATCTAATTACCATTAAACAAGGTTGAACTGCTGCGGGCAGTCATCCTCGGCCCCGAAGCATAATTTAACTTGAAAGAAACCACAGTGACCTAAAGCCCTCTCTGGCTCTTCCCCAGCACCAAATGACCAGGAAGAACTCAGGCCCCAGGTGAGATGCCCAGGAAGTCAGGAAGGCATGACACAGCAGAGGACAGACCCCCAGAGAGGGGCGGCGAACCCCAGAATCAGGCCACTTCTGTACCTTGTTCTTGTCTGCTGCACGGCAGGGCCCCTGACAGCAGAAACTCAGGAAGCCTCCTCCCGTGTCTGGCCTTTTGACAGATGGGCACGCAGATGGCTCCATGTCCAGATCCGAAAGCAGACATCAGCAGTTACCCAGCGGATCCCCCGGCAGCGGGCGGGCCCGGCCCCCTCCGGACTCCGCGGCCTTCAGCCGAGCCCACCCTTCCCGGAAGCTGGCCTGCCGCACCCCTGACAGAGGGAGGCCCAGGATTTGGAGTGTGATTCATGGGTAGAAAATACCGGTTTTTCATAGCTATGCATATGCCACCTGGGAGGGGTTTAGGTAAATCTGGATGTGGACGCCAAAAAGGAGGGCAGATAGTGCCTCTTTTACGTATATTTCGCTAGGCCAAATGGGCTCCGCCTGCCCACCACTCATTAAAGAAAATTCAAGGACTTCCCTGATTGCCCAGATACTAAGAATCTGCCTGCCAATGCAGGGGACATGGGTTAGATCCCTGGTCTGGGAAGAACCCACATGCCTCGGGGCAACTAAGCCCGTGAGCCACAACTACTGAAGCCCATGCACCCCAGAGCCTGTGCTCTGCAACCAGAGAAGACACTGCAAGAAGCCCGCACACCGAAACGAAGAGCAGCCCCCGCTCTCTGCAACTAGAGAAAGCCTGCGCACAGCAACCAAGACCCAGCACAGCCAACAATTAATTAATTTTTTAAAAGAGGATTTGAGTGGGACGGAGTGGTCAGTGCACGTTCACAGGCCCTTCCACGTCTCAGTTCACATCACAACGTATTTATCGTGTCTCCATCCCCAGGAACCAAATCTCAAAGTGCCAACGGTCTCCATCCACCTCGGCAGCCGGTCAAACTGCCTCATTCTCCAACGCAGCGCAGTCAAGGTGAATACACTTCATCTTTGGCCTCATCTGCCTCACAACACACCAGGCTGGAACTTCCAGGGTAGAATCAACAGGTGGGGAGGCTACGACACCCAGAAGTTGAAAACTACCCAAAGAACGCGTCTTAGATTTCCAGATGGCAGGACCTGTGCTACGCCCTCCACACCAGCTGTTGGTTCTCAGAACATGGTCTCCAAAGCACACAGGCTGGTGTGCAAGGGGTCACTTGGAGTCAGAAGTCTGAATACCCCAAAGGGTGAGGTCAACTCAACTCACATCACCTCTCTAAGGCTGTTTCTTTACCCGTACGAGGAGGCATTGAATGCTACCTACTCACTTTTTCAGCACTTCCATAACTTTTACAAACACACCCAAGGTTCACAATGCCCAGTGTTAAAGGTGCCAGAGGGGCTCACATGCTCTACCCTGCATCGTTCTGCCAACCTTCTCTGGGTGCCATCTTGTGGATTCCACAGGGGAGCTGGTGGTTTCCACGGTTGCCAACTGTTAAGTCTCAAAGTCACGTCCAACTCTTTTGCAACCCCTTCAACAGTAGCTCGCCAGGCTCCTCTGCCCATGGAATTTTCCAGGCAAGAATACTGGAGTGGGTTGCCATTTCCTTCTCCAGGGGATCTTCCCAGTCCAGGGATTGAACCCATATCGCCTGCCCTGGCAGGGGGATTCTTTACCACTGAGCCACCTAGGAAGCTCACTGTTGACAATATTTTACCTCAAATCAACTATCACAAAACAAAAAAACTGAGTTGCACTGAAACATAAGTGATTTTTTTTAGTTAAGAGCAGATGAGGGGAAGGCTAAGGTTTGATGTATCACAAGGTCACTGGAAAAACCCAAACTCAGGGACGCATGACGCATGTATCCTGTTTCAGACAGTTGCTGCATCGACTTAACAATTATTTTGTGGTCGAGGGGAAACAGTTTAGTGATCTAAGCATGCACACAGTACGTGAGGCCAGTGGAAGGGTTGAGAATTATGAAAAATACAGACTAAAAAAGAACAGAAGCACCGGCCTTTGACCTCTGGGTTAATGACAAGAATACTGGATCATGTTTCTGGACACCAGGTGAAGGGTCCTGGGGGACAAATCACAGACCCTCAAGACTCTAACTGCCTGCACCGGGGTCAGAACTGTGGGTTATAAGGGGCTGTGGGGAGCCAAAACGCCCCTTTAGAGACATCCCAGAGATGGAGGGAGGAGAGACTGGCTTAGTTACAATCCTCCCCCACCCCCAAGGGACTTCTGCATAAAAGAACACCTGAACAAAAGCTAACACTATTCTACACTCTTCTGATTACAACCCTTTGTGCTACACAAGGGATAAAGCCCAGAGACTTCCTGGTGGTCCAGTGGTTAAGAGTCTGCCTTCCAATGCAGGGGACAAGGTGTTCAATCCCTGGTTGGTGAACTACAATCCCACACGCTGCTTGACAACTAAGACTGTACACCACAACTTGAGAGCCTGTGCACCGCAACTAAGACCCGACACAGCCAAATAAATATAAATAAACAGATATTTTAAAAAGACAGAGAGAGAATAAAACCCAAACTCCTCTGGGCTGACAAGGACCCCAGCCACTTCTCCCAAGTCAGCTGGTTCTTCAAACCAACAGAGCCCTTCCTGTCATAAGGACCCTCCGCTTACTGCGCCTCTTCAAGGCCTTGCCCCGCTGTCTGCACGACGGGATCCCCTCACACACACAGTCCTCTTTATTTCCTTTGCATTTTTTTCTCAACCTGAATTTATTATCCCTCTTATGTTTTCTCCTCTGTCTCTCCCGCCCACCCCCCTCCTTAAAAGTCCAAGCTCCCTGAAGGCAGTGGCCTTGTCAGGACTGCTATAATCCCAGGACTGGTCCAACCTAGAGACTCAATCCACGCTGATGAATGAATGCATGACAGGACAACAGTTCATTCTTTCTAAATCTGAAGATCCTGAGTCATTGTGTGATCTTCATACTAATCAAAACTAAGATCCCCTGGAGAAGGGAAAGGCCACCTTATTTTGCTGCTGCTGTCCAGTTACCAAGTCGTGTCCAACTCTCTACAACTCCATGGACGACAGTGTGACGGGCCTCCCCATCCTTCACTATCTCCCGGAGTTTGCTCAAACTCATGTCCATTGAGTCCCATTGAGTCTGTAATGCTACCCAACCATCTCATCCTCGGTCTCCCCTCTTCTCCTCCTGCCCTCAATCTTTCCCAGCATCAGGGTCTTTTCCAACGAGTCAGCTCTTCACTTCAGGAGGCCAAAGTATTCTCACACTTAGTAATTCAAGAAGCACTTTCACACAGTCCTTAAAACCACATTCCAAGGCCTTTTTGAGAGTTGCAGAAAGTCACTGGCTCTGGACCTTTTGCTAGGAATGAAACAGATAATCTTGGACCCAGGTTCGAGTCCTCCATAAAATCAGGATGTTCTGTGAGGCGGCCCTAGCCAGCCTCCCACCTTGAACAACCAATGAGTACTTAAGACTTTGATAGGTAGACATTCTCATAAAATGCTTTGTCAGCGAACTTTCCTGGTGGTCCAGTGGTTAAGACTCCAACCTCCCAATGCAAGGGGCCCGGGGTTCAATACCTGGTCAGAGAACTAGATCCCGCATGCCACAAATAAAGATCCTGTGTGCTACATCTGTGACCGGGTGCAGCCAAATAAATAAGCAAATATTTTTAAAAAGTGCTTTGGGAGATGTTTCCATCTCACAGTTTCTACTGCTTCTGGGAATTGAACATCGGCTACCTGCCAGGACTGGGGTAAGTACTTCTCACACTCTGCCTCTGATCTGTGCACCACCTGGCTGGGCTAGAGGTCTTATCCCTTTTCTTACAGATGCAGAAATAGAAACTTCCTCAGATTAAGGGACTTGCCCAAGACCACACAACAACTGGCAGAACCAGTTCCCAAACCTCAGACTGTCCAACAACAAAGGCCAGATTCCTCCCACCTCCCCAGTGCCTCACGGGGACAAGCACACACAAAATGAAAACAGTGGGGCTATCCACCGTGGCAGTCAGGCAGGTTAGGGAGACAGGTGGGGGATGGAAAATAGGGGGCTGTGACGACTTCAGGGATTTGTACCCCCATCTTAATGGGGGCAGCTGTGACACAGTGCCAGTAGAAAATATAATAAAGGAAAAAAGGAGCTCAGTGTTTACTGATCATCTGACTTTTTTCACTGTCTTAATTTAAGAAATTTGATTCATAAGTAAAAACTCCTAATTCCACCAAGTTTTGGTGGCTTGTCACAATCTGTAGAAGTCCTTGCCCAGGCCTGTCTGGAGAACCTGGCCCCTGGCCTGGTGCCTGGGACCCATACTTATTCTGCCCTGTACCAGGAATTTACCTATGAAAGTTGCCCAGTTTGTCCCTTCTAGTCCAGTGAGAACTTTTGCAATCACTTGTAAAAATATTGGCAACAGGAGACAGCATGTTTGCAGGATATTATGCAAAGGGCTGGGAGCCACACCATTTTGTGAATGTTCGTGTCTGAGAACCACTAGGCACTGTTCTTCCATCGGGGTGAGTTCTAAAGGTCTGTACATGGAGCGCAGGTTTCAAACGAAGGGATTTGAAGGATGTAGGAGGCTTTCTTCCTCTAATGCCAGGAGGAAGACAGCTTTCTAAGTGCATTCCTGACACACCAGCTCCAGGTTTGTCTTCAGAAAAACTGCTAACAAGTAGCCAAACTTGGATTACTTACTCCAAACCCTGCAAGATCTCCCTGCAACCCTTTAGAGCAATGTTGAAATGGCAAAGAAGGTAGGAGGTGCGAAAGAGGCGGTGAGCCTACAGAGGCAAGAGGTAAATCATGCCCTGTGTGATTATGATTCCCTGTTTGGAAATTCACCCTCATGAAATGAACAGTACTTTTCATAGAGAACGCCTCCCAATCCCGGGAAAATGCTGCAGGTTGCGTCAGAAATGCTGAGTTCAAATCCTAGTTCAGTTGCCTAAACAATTAACTACTAGTTTGGGATTAACATACACACACTACTATATATAAAATAGATAACCGGGACTTCCCTGGTGGTCCAGTGGTTAGGATTTTGCCTTCCAATAAAGGGGGTGTGGGAGCAATCCCTGGCTGGGGAATTAAGATCCTACATACCGCAGGGTCAAAAAAGCAAAACAAAAAACCGATGTAATACTGTAACAAACTCAGTAAAGATTTTATATATAGTCCACATCAAAAAAATCTAAAAACATAAAATAGATAACCAACAAGGACCTAGTGTATATAGCACAGGGACCTCTACTCAATACTCAGTAATAACCTATATGGGAAAAGAATCTGAAAAAAATGGAATATGTACAACTGATTCACTTTGCTATAAACATGAAACTAACACAACAAGAACACGCCTGCAATGCAGGAAACCCAGGTTGGCTCCCTGGGAGGGGAAGATCCCTGGAGGAGGAAATGGCAGCCTGCTCCAGTATTCTTGCCTGGAAAATCCCATGGACAGAGGAGCCTGGCGGGCTATAGTCCATGGGGTCTCAAAGAGTCGGACACAACCTACTGACTAAACCACCACATATTCCAATGTAAAATAAAGATTAAAGAAAAGAGAATCAACTGTCGAGATTCTTCTGAGCCTTGGTTTCCTTTTTTACATGGACGTTTATATGTAGGTTGGTAGGGTTTTTGAGAAGATTGTGAGATAACTTGTGTGGAAGTTTCAGCATAGAGTAGTAATTGTGAGCATTGTTGTTGATGTTCTGTTGCTAAATTGTGTCTGACTCTTTGCAACCCCACGGACTGTAGTACGGCAGGCTCCTCTGTTCTCCACTATCTCCCGGCGTTTGTACAAATTTATGTCCATTGAGTCGGTGATGCTATCTAATCATTAGATGCTATCTAATAATTGTGGGCATTACAATGTACTTACTTGCAGTGGTTTGAATACATACAGGGAAATTTTTTATTGTATTATGTTGGCATGGATAAAGGCATTTTAGATTTGGATGTACATGTCTTAAAAAGCCAGTGGTATTTAAAACTTGGAGGAAGAAAATTTTGTATTTACCCCATGATACCAAAGTTCATTCCATTTCTCTAATGATACAGAAAAAGTTCAATTAGGCTTAAAAGTGACCTGCCACCACCCTGAGGCTACAGTAATTATATTCTCTTTAATGGAATTGCTTAAATTACAGCTTTCCTTGTTTTGCACATCACAGCCACTATCCCGCCCTTTTCTCTGTAAGCAGTAATTCCTCATTATTTCTTAGGTTAACCAACTAGTGCCAGGCATACACTTCTTCTCAAACTACCACGTTAAGAGGCACTTATTTTATACTGATTCCCTTTTGCAAATATTTGTACTTTGCAGCAGAACTGTGATATTTTAAGAAGCCAAAAAAGGATATATCCGGGAAAGAAGGTAAAGTTTCAAAAGAAGCTTTTGAGAAGGAGAAAGGTAGAAAAGTCTACTGATAATTACAGTGGCGATCTCTACTGATTTGTGTGAAAGGAACGAATACATCACTTGCGGTTTTAATGAACTCCCGGCATCTGAATTAAAAAGGAACTGGAGTTTAAAATAATAACTCAAGCTTTCTTCAGTGATTTGGGAGCATAAAGAAATGTTATTTCTTTTCTTTTCAAAGGCAACCTCTGACAGGATGCCTTCTGTTCTCAACTTGTAAAACAAAAATCTTTTCAAATCTAGATATTCTGGATATTAAAACACGGATTTTTTTTTTCACCCTCACTGAGGAAACGGAATCTTAGTTGTAGTTACAGACTTAGCAAAGCCTATGCACCTTTTATCCCGAAAGGATCCCCACTAACTGGAAAGGGGTGAAGGTTGGTTGTAAAGTATTTACATGCGAACATGAAATGAATGTTTTATATAATGGGTCAGACGATGACGTGATCAAGGGAAGGTGAACTTAGTGCTGTTGTTTGACAAGTTCGGGCAGCTTAAACATGTTTAATCCAAACACACCTGAGGTTCAGAACCCCAAAGAGCATTTATTTAGGAAAGTGGAATCATGACCAGAATAAAATGGTTTAGGGAAGTGTCTGCTGGGAATAAGACTTAGCCCTCCATCTTCAAGGGACAATGACATCAAAGTTCAAATCTTCTCCTGGGCTGGCACATGAGATGGAGAAAGTCACTTCCCAGCCCACCTGGAATGGCTGCCTGCTTCTAGAAGAACATGGGCTAGGCTGCAGGGGAGTATTATGCCCTCAGTAAAACTACAAACATTGGAGAAGTCTAGAAGTTAAAAATAAAAGCTTCCATCCTTACCAGCCCATGTGTCCTTCTTTCTGATATAGATATTATTCTAGAAATGTTTAATGGAAAGATAAGTACACAAAAAATAGACATGGTTTTGGATCAGGCCTTTTAAAAATAAATAGGATCCCACTCTCTACATTGCTCCGTGAATAATATTGCTTACTTAGTGTAATAAATAGTATTGTTCACTTAACATGGCTTGGGTACACGTCCACACCTGCACATCCAGTCTATTTCATTTACTGGCATGACTGCAGAGAATTGTATTATCTGAATGTACCGTAACTGACTCCCAAGCACTCATGTTGACAGAATAAATTGATAAGTCTTTTTGAGAGAAAGTTGGGCAATACTTTTCAATATGAGTAAGCCCTATAAAAGAATAGTAGAAAACTAGTAATCTGTCGTCTAGGAATCTGTGCTTCAGATTTACTGACACCTGCACTGCAACACAGAAGGTGATAGCAGTGCTATTCATAACAGGAAAAGAAAAGAGAAATAATTGGAACAGCAATTAAAAAGGGTCAAGTTAATAGATTGCAGAGTCACTACTTTAATTGCTCTGAGGAGAGACTAGCTCTAAATCAGTTTGGGCTCTTCTCACCATTGTAAATACACACATACATTCCCCAAAGAAGAAATTAAAAATGGTCCTTTATGAAAAACCTAGAGAGCATATTAAAAAGCAAAGACATCCCTTTACCAACAAAGGTCCATACAGTCAAAGCTGCGGTTTTTCCAGTAGTCACGTACAGATCTGAGGGTTGGACCAAAAAGAGGCCTGAGTGCCAAAGAATTGATGCCTTCAAACTGTGGTGCTAGAGAAGACTCTGAAAGTCCCTTGGACAGCAAGGAGATCAAACCAGTCAACCATAAAGGAAATCAACCCTGAATATTTATTGGAAGGACTGATGCTGAAGCTGAAGCTCCAATACTCTGGCCAAGAGTACTGATGCAAAGACACTGATGCAAAGAGCTGACTTACTAGAAAAGACCCTGATGCTGGAAAAGATTGAGGGCAAGAGGAGAAAAGATGACAGAGAACAAGATGGTTGGATGGCATTACTGACTCAATGGACACGAGTCTGAGCAAACTCCAGGAGATAGCGAAGGACAGGGAAGCCTGGTGTACTGCAGTTCTTGGAGCCGCAAAGAGCAGGGCACAACTTAGCGACTGAACAAAAACAAGTCAACTGGCTAGAATGGCTATCTTCTGCAGTCTTAAAATTTACCTGAAAATGGATTCAAATAAAGTTACAAAGGTGAAGGAAGCCCATGTAACCTTTCCTGCTGCAAAATTCAAAAGAACAATGAAAAAAAAAGTCCCTCTACACCAGCAGGTTGCATGACAGAGACACATTCACCTGACTAATGTCTCCTGTGATTTGACGTTCATATGACATTCTCAGGGGTGTTTACAAACATTCTTAATGTCAGAGGTGGAAAATTACCAAGGGTTCCTCCGAATCTGTTTCCTCAGCTATTCCAAAAAGTGTGTGTGGCCGCACCTCACTTTCCTTCTGAGTGGTAGGTAGTAAGGCCAAAGAAAGGCCCTTCTAGAAAGTTCACAGTGTGCACTATGGATCAATAAAAGCACCTCTCAGTGGGGTCCTGGCTGTCCATCCTATGATTCTGAGCAGAGTGCAGAGCAGGGCAGGCAGGCAGGGAGGGCCCACAGCTCGGAGGACAGCGCCACCGTCGAGTTTATGGAGACTGACATGAGCATCTGCATTTGTGAACACTGGTGAAAATGCTGGTGGGAAATCCATTATCGCTTCTGTTGCCTAATCTATTTTATTAATTTTCTTTTGTTTTTTAATTTGGTGATTAATAGTTTTTAACACAAACTTCTTTGTTTATATATTTACTTATTGGCTGTGCCATGAGCCACATGGCATCTTAGTTCCCCAACCACTTTGGGGGGAATTCTTTCTCACCACTGTAAACATACACACACACTCTCTCTCCCCAAAAGAAGAAATTGAAAGTGGTCCTCTATAAGCGGACCATGCATTGGCAGCTCAGAATCTTAACCACTAGACCACCAGGGAAGTTCACCTCCGTTACTTAATCTTGAGCAACTGGGAAGGGGTGGAAGTGAAGAGAATCATGTGTGAGGGGAAGCCACAGGCTAGAATTCTAGGGCTCTAAGAGGCCACAAAAGCTATCACCTACCCTTAACCTTGGAGAAGGCAACGGCAACCCACTCCGGTACTCTTGCCGGGAAAATCCCACGGATGGAGGAGCCTGGTAGGCTGCAGTCCATGGCACTGCTAAGAGTCGGACATGACTGAGCGACTTCACTTTCACTTTTCACTTTCATGCATTGGAGAAGGAAATGGCAACCCACTCCAGTGTTCTTGCCTGGAGAATCCCAGGGACAGGGGAGCCTGGTGGGCTGCCGTCTATGGGGTCGCACAGAGTCGGACACGACTGAAGCGACTTAGCAGCAGCAGCACCCTTAACCTTGGACAGACTATATTCATGTCATCACATAAAGTCATGCTCCTTTCTGTAAGATCTCTAGAAAAGGATTTCTCCAAACATGTACTAGTTTACATCTACTCTTGTGATTCACACAAAGGAGCAGTTCAGAACTGTTCCTGCTGCCTATAAAAGGATGCAAAAGCAGCAGAACTTCCTGTTACTGGGATAAACCTCATCCAGGCTCCACCTTTTGTTCCTCTCTGGTCCCTCCCTAAGACCCTCCAGAATTCCATTCTTTTTTTAAAAAAAAAACAAACAAAACAAAAAACAAAACCTTTTTATTTTGCATTGGGGTATGCTGTTGAGTTGCTAAGTTGTGTCCAACTCTTTGCAGCTCCAAGGACTCTGGCCTGCCAGGCTCCTCTGTAAACGAGATTTCCCAGGCAAGAACACCAGAGTGGGTTGCCATGCCCTCCTCCGGCAATCTTCCTGACCGCGCCTCTTCCACCGCCTGCACTGGTTAGTGGGTTCTTGACCACGGCTGCCACCTGGGAGGCCCCCATGCTGTGGGGCAACTAAGCCCATATGCTGCAACTACGGAGCCCAGGAGCCCCAACTAGAGAGTAACCCTAACTTGAGAGAAGCCCTTGTACCTAAATTAAGACCTAGAGCAGCCACAAATAAATAAACATTAAAAAAAAAATCCTAAGCTCGAGTCCCTGAGGAATGTTTGCTTCCACCAAATTATGTTTCTCCAGCTTAAAAAAAGTTAAAGAAAGAAAACTGACAGGCAGGAAGGCCCTGCCCAGTCCACCTGCTGGTCCCTTCTCAGACTCACATTGAAGAGAAAAGTAACACCTCTTTGGATGCTGCCATTTTCCAGGATGACTTTTTTAAAAAAAAAACAGATTTTTGGAAACAACTTTCCATCAGGTTCAAAACAGGAGTGTTTCTGACAAACTGAAGTTGATGAATAGCAAGGACCAGGGTCTGAGCCTAAGTAGCTGCTGGAAAACATCTTCCTTTTCATTTAGAAGAGCTTCAGGCATGCCTCCCCCAAAGAAAGTCCTAGTTCTACATCCTGAACTGCTAGATTTCAGTGCCTTTCTTTCTGAAGAAACAATTCTCAAAATCTTTTTTAAAAGAGAAAACTATAACACAGTTGACCTCTGAACAACTGAGTTTGAACTGGGTCTGTCCACTTGTATGTGGAATTTTTTCAATAAATACATATGTGTACTGTAAATGTGGGGCTTCCCCGTGGCTCACTGGGTAAAGAATCTACCTCCGATGCATTAGACACAGGAGACGTGGGTTCGATCCCTGGGATGGGAAGATCCCCTGGGGAAGGAAATGGCAACCCATTTCAGTATTCTTGCCTGGAGAATCCCATGGACAGAGGAGCTGGGAGGTCTACAGTCCACAGGGCTGCAAAGAGTTGGACACGAGTGAACCGACTGAGCACGCATGCACTGTAGGATTTTTTTCTCCAGTTTATTGTAAGATACACTTATAAATATAACATATAAAACGTGTTAATCAACTGTTTATGTCCTCTGTAAGGCTTCCAGTCAACTGGAACTAGTAGTAGTAGTAGATAAATTTTGGGAGAATCAAAAGTTATACGTGAATTTTATACTTGCACTGTTCAAGGGTCAACTGTAATGAAAGATCACAACTCCTTGTCCTAAGAGGCTTTTAAAATTCAGACATTACATCTTATTTGTAATATGCATAGACCTAGGTATGTTCTTCAACAGGAAATCTCGCTACTAGTAAGTGATGGAGGCAAGATTTGCATCCAGGCAACCTGGGCCTTGAATCCCTGTCTTCAGTCCCTGTGATTCAATAAATCTTTACTAAACCCTGCTGGGTGAAAAACATGTTTCTAGATGCAATCACTACTTATGAATCAGCACATAATCTCTGAGCAATACATCAATTAAGTGCAATAAAAAGCTTAATGGACTTCTAAAACAGGGTCTGTGGGTCAAAAAAAAGAAAATTAGAATATTCTTTAGTGACTCCGAACCTATGTGAAATTTCAGCACCCTGTGGCTGTCTGATTTCATGACTGGTTTCTACTTTAAACCTGCAGCACAGTGGTTCATATTTGGAATCGAAACTTTGAATGAAATCCATCTTTGCCTGCAGACTCTGACCTTGAGATAATCAGAGCTTTGCCCAGGGTCCCAAACTAGAGTTGGGCACCGTACAGTCTGCTGCCTTTCAGATGACCACTTTTAGTGAATTATCTAGGACAGAATAAGTTCGCCCTCAGTAGCTCAGAGATCAGAATGCCTTTAGGATTCCTCTTGATGACCCTACCCATCACTCCTGCTAAGAACCTTCTTCTGGGAGTGAGGAACCCCAACAATTCTGAACGGCCTGAGGTGGACAACTTGGAAACATCAGAGAAATCATTAGGAAAACTCTGGAACTAAGAGAGTGTTTTCTCTGGCTAAAAACCCTGCTGTTAAAAATAACACAATGAAAAACATATTTGTCTCTGACACACAATGGATGTAGAATATAATTATGGACTGTTTTGGTCTGGGAGGGAGGTGCCAAGGTCTAGAATACAAAAGAGGAAAGACAGTGTATCCGACCCTGGCTCCCTGTGGCTGTTCCCACAACCTCCTGGTGACTTAGTTTCTTGCTCAGGTAACTGCAAAACCCAACTCTTATTGCAGGGCCCAGAAACATTGCAAGCAGGTAAGAGTTAACCCTGTAAGTCTTTGAAGGGAGAAGCTCTATCAACAGCTGACAGGAAAAAGTAAAATTATATCACTTCTCTCTAGCCTGTCTAGAAAAAGTGTCACAAATATAATTAATGTAAAAACATGAATATCCCAGCTCCTTTGACACACTTAACATTTTGTACTTTAATTACTTTACAACAGAAATAATAGTTGCCTCTGGGAGTCATTTCGGGAATCCATTAATGTTTTTTTTGTTTTGTTTTGTTTTGTTTTTAGAGATCTCTAATATGAGGGGAAAAAAATAGCAGGAAATGTAGGACAGTTTATGTTATATCTTTCAGTATCCCTCTCAGCCACGGGTTCTTCATCTGTAAAGTGGGAATTAAAAGAGTGGGCTAACCTCACTGGGCTGTTACAGTGATAAGATGAAGTGAAAGATGAAACCCTGTTACCAACAGTTCAGGACCATGGAAGTAGTAAATAAAAATAATCGCTAATATGTGGAGCGTGCATTCTGAGAACTGTGCTACATGTATTTTGTCCTCACCACACCATGATTATCACTTCCATCTTAGGGAGGAGAAAACTGAGGCTTAAGGACATGAATTTACTTTCCTAAGGAGATGGATTCAACACCCAGGAGTTCTGATGTTAGGGACAGAGTTTTCTGTCACTCGAATTGCTTTTCTGCAGTAACCGGGGTGGTCACCCAACAATTTAATATGAATATCAATGCTGGCATTAATTCACATAATTGGATGGCCAAATTTCGGAGGCTTTCTCAAATATGCTAAATCCTGTCCACGTGCTCCTAAATAGTTTTGCTCTCAAAAGCCCAAATTCCCATTTCACAGGTATCTTTATTCTTAACGCTGTGTTTTCACCTTATGCAGTGCATGAAAGAGAAAAATAAATGATTTTCATTGCCTTTTAAGCTTGGTGTACCTAACTATTCACATGGCAGCCTGACGCCCCCAAGCTAACCCCTTTAAGTCAACTTCGCAGACACACTGCTACCTTCAGCAATTGTTATCACACCCATATCGCTGGCAAGACTGTTTACTCAGGCTTGCTAGTAACTGATGCAAACAGAAAACCTCATACCACCAAAGTGAGGTTTCCTTCTGAAAGCACGCTTTAAAAACTAGTTTTATCAACCATTCCCCCCACCACAGAAGACTTTATCTGTCTTAGAATTTACAATTCCTACTTCCTTCAAGCCCAGAAACTCTGATATCTCAAACAGGATATTTTTCTAGTCTTGTAAAATGCTCCTGTGAGAAAAGTATACAGACACACTTAAAAAAAAAAAGTATACAAGACAACATTGTACAGCAGTTATCCTCCAATATAAAAAGAAAAATAAAAAAGTATAATGTTCATAAACCAAGTTCTATATGATTCCATGGGTTGTATTTTGGGCATTTTGCAACCTGAAAATACAAAAATCACACAGTCCCAATTTTAGGTCTGTTCTAAGAGTTAAAGGGGAAAAAAGAGCGCGAGAGCAAGAAACCAACATCTGGGAATAATCCACAAATACACATAATATCTCAATTCCCAGATCGTCCTTCTGACCCTTACCTAGGCATTTTTTATAGCGTTATTCACAGGGCAGAATCAGCATAATGCATCACTTGTTTTTCAGCTCTATTCAAAAATCTCAGTTCATTCAATAAAAAGCCCTGAAAAAACAGCCCCTGAAGCAGGAACACTCGAACATTCGGTGTGGGAAAGCCATGCTTATTGATTCAGTGCTTCCTGCCAAGAGAACAATGCAGAGAAACAGACCTCACAATGTCTCCAGATAATTTTCTGCAAGAACTCAGAAGAAACAGAACCCAGATTTACCTGTACCTGGAGCTCCACAGGTGAAACGGCAGTTAAAGCAGAAAATCTAATTCAGCTTCTGGAAGTTTTCGTCTCTAATGGACTCCGGAGTCATCTCCTGAGCTGTCAGGTAAACCCCCTCCATGTCTCTACGGTTTTCTTTCGCAGTTTTTCCCAGCGAAACTCTTTTGTCATTTGCATAACAGCTACTTCCAGCCTATAGGACTTTTTGAGTAGCTACTTGTTAAATTGGCTGTCTTGACATGCTCTTTCAAGCATGACATCATAAATCTCCACGGAAACCCTAACCCCACCTGCCTGCGGGCCAACGTTACCTGTCGGGTGAAGACTTAAACAGTCCTCTGAAATTGTTCATTAATGAAACCTTTTTAGGGGCTTTGGATCTCTGCACGGTATAATTTGTGCTGTTGGCAGAAACCTCGCCAAGAATGATGGCTTCGTTTTTCAAAGCCTGAGCTGTTTTGCAGAAAACAATGATCAAAATTATAGGCATCCGTTAATCTGCCCCTCCCTGTCTAACAATGCTCTTAAGCAGTTGAAGAAAAGCCTACAGTGGTCCATGCACCTCTCTCTGCAGGATAAAATTACCCTGAAAACTTTAGTTTTAAAAATCCTTCTATGAATACTCCTAAGGCTTTTTCACTTGACTCTCCAGCAACCCCCTTCCTGCTTTTTACCAGTAAAACTTGCAAAACAGGTTCTTTGCTGGAATGTGAGTGTGTGTATGTGTGTGTGCATTTTCTCTTGGCCTCTGTGTTTGTAGAGGTGGTAGGGGAAGCTGTTGAGAATTTTTTTTAACTCCTTCCTAACAGACTCATATCTTTTGTACTTTTGTCCTGGCTTATACATGTTACCACGAAAGCACTGAAATTCACGTTCCTGACTTTTCTGGGAAAGGGTCAACAGGTTCTTCTATATTTACTCCTCCTTTCTTTCATTCATTCTGTACTATCCTTGATTTTATGGAATCCCCAATGTTGGTCTAAAGCTTGGGACAAATTTCTGCCAAACTTGGTGACATTGAGCTCAGCACCCTTTCTTCTCACTTCTAAAATCACGCCAGACACACCTCAGACCCCCAAGTCCAAAACCGATGACACCGAGGTACCAGAAAGGTTTGAGCAGGAGTTGCTCCAAAACTATGAGCCTTTACAACAATGATGTCAAACGCCCAGCAAATGCCATCACGGAAAATTCTTTAGGGGGACCGAGCAGGGAGCTGGGATGCACCTGAAGGCAGCTGCCAGCAGAATCGACTACAACACCACGGGGTGCTGGGACAGGCAGGGGCTGAGCGTGCAGCCTGCTCCAATTTGCCACAGATCCTGCTGCAAACTGCAACCGGCTTCAACAGATCTGTCCTCAAAGGTCAGAGAGCAAGCACTAACCCCTACACCATGCTTAAGCTGCTCAGGTTATTTACAGAGAGGGTGGTAATAGGTAAAAACACCATCTTTGCTCAGAATGCCAAACTCAGAATGGCTCTTTGCATGGAAGGAACAGTAGATGCTTGGGGTGCCAGCCCTGACTCTTCTGAGAGTTGGCATCGCCATCATTCACTGTCCATAGATGAGACACTACCTTCCAAGAGAACCGAGAACTACACTGGTTTAATATAGCAGCCCGAGTTGGAACACTCCTTGAAGGCAGGACGAGGTCAGAGATTCAGTTACTGCCTCTGCGAGATGAAAACAGCCAGATGAAGCCCAGGCCTGAGCTTTACCCAGTGAGCCACAAACAAGGCGGGAAAAAAAAAAGAAAGAACCATGTCGAGGCTCTGTTTGGTGAGATCCAAGATGACGTGGAGGTTCTGAATTCAATGATGGTTATTCCTTAAAGTTCCATTAGGGAGAGGAGCATGGGCAGATTGATGCAGCAGTCAGAGGGCTTTTAAATTAGGCCAGATATTCCCTTTGGGTTATTTAGGAAATGACAATATCTCAGCTTTTACTTACTGAGTTCAAGCTTGGAAAAGAGAGGGAGAAAGTCAGAATCTGAAAGTTAAGCAAGTGGAGACAGTCCCACAAACAACTCAGATGTGGAAGCAACTTGATGAATGCATTCATTCCTCACTGACCGAAGACTTTCTAACCACCGAGGACATCATTATGAAATGTGACAATCTTGAACTACATGGAGTAGGGAAAGTTTTGAGCAGTAATTCTAGCAATAAGGATAACAGATGGGAGGGCCAGGCATAAATGCCAAGATTTGCTGAGAGATGACCAGTCTAGTACTGTTTTTACCTACCATACCCCAAATGAAGAAAACCATCAAGCAGGACCAGGTTTCAATGGCACTGTGACTTGCCTGCTTGCCTGACAGCAACTCAGCACCACGCTAACCAAGTCAGAGTTCAAAACACGCATGTCTGTGGGCTGTTTTGTCTTTACCATCTGAGCCACCAGGGAAGCCTCTAAATTTGTTTCTAAATTTAGCAACATTTTAGGTATCCATGATGGACATGGATAGCAAATAAATTCTTTCTCTTGAATTTCTTTCCTCTAACCTATTTTAGGAACTTCCCTGGTGGTCTAATGGCTAAGAATCCACACTCTCAATGCAGGGGGCCCAAGTCTGATCCCCGCTAAAGGAACTAGATTCCACGGGCCGCAACTAAGAGTTCGCATGCTACAGATTAAGATTCCGCATGCCACAGATTAAGATTCCGCATGCCACAATGAAGACTGAAAATCCTGTGTGCCACAACTAAGAGCTGGTACAGCCAAAAAAATAAATTAAAAAACCTACTTTATAACAGACATAGAAAACTACTCATTGAAAAAGTTCATGAAATGACAGGAACAGAAATAACTGGGGAAAGATCTTGGCTTTCACCACTGATGGCCTCAACTTCTGTTTCTTCAAAACATGAGTTAGAAGTTGTCATGGAGAAAAGGAATACCACATTGAGTAGGAAAAAAATAGCACTTTTATAATGAAAATAACCAAGCCTTATGTCATTTAATCCTCATAACAGGAGTATGATGCAAGCATGATTAATATCCTCATGCTGCAAGAGGGAAAAGCCTCAGAGAGGTTAGGTAATCTGAGTTGTAGTTACTAAGCGTTGGAATCTCGGTTTGAATCCAGGCAGGCCCAATTTAAATCCAAAACTCCTGTGCTTAACCACTAGGCACCGCTTGTAGCAGTAGTGTAGTGTTAATTGCTCAGTCGTGTCCGGCTCTTTGCGAGCCCATGGACTGTCCCACCAGGTTCCTCTGTCCACGTAAGAATACTGGCGGGGGTAGCCATCCCCTTCTCCAGGGGATCTTCCTGACCCAGGGATCGAATCCACATCTCCTGCATTGCCCGCAGATTCTTCACCTTCTGAGCCACCAGGGAAGCCCAGGCACTACTATCTGTAATTTAACAAAGTTGCTTATAATTGACATGACACATAAAATTTCTAGAAGAGAACATGGGCAAGACACTCTGACAAAAATTGTAGCAATATTTTCTTAGATCAGCCTCCCAAGGTTAAAGAAATAAAAGCAAAAATAAACAAATGGGAAACTTACAAGCTTTTGCACAGCAAAGGAAACCATAAACAAAACAAAAAGACAGCCTACAGATGGGGAGGAAACACTTGTATATCATGTGACCAAAAAGGGCTTAATTTCCAATATATACAAAAAGCTCATACAACTCAATATCAAAAAATACAAACAATTTAATAAAAAAAATGTGCATAAGACCTAAATAGACACTGCCCCAAAGAAGGCAAGGGAGAGGTCCAGCAGGTGCATGCTCCATATCGTTAATCATTAAAAAGTTGCAAATCAAAACTACAGTGAGATAAAACCTCACACTGGTCAGAATGGCCATCATTAAGAAGTCTACAAATAACAAATGCTGGAGAGGGTGTGGAGAAAAGGGAACTGTTGGTGAGAATGTAAGCTGGTGCAGCCATTGTGGAAAACATCATGGAGGTTCCTCAAATAATGAAAAACAGAGTTGTCATACAATCCAGCAATTCCACTCCTGGGCAAATACTTGGAAAAGACGAAAACTCTAATTTGAAAAGATACATGCACCCCAACGTTAATAGCAGCACTATTTACAATAGCCAAAACAAAGCAGCAATCTAAATGTCCATCAATAGATGAGTGGATGATAAAGATGTGGTCTATGTGTACACACACACATACGCACACGAATATTACTCAACCATAAAAAAGAATGAAAATTTTGCTATTTGCAGAAACATGAATGGACCTAGAGATTATCATACCAAGTCAGAGAGAGAAAGATAATTGTATGAAATTACTTATGTGTAGAATCTATATAATAACACAAATGAATTTATTTACAAAACAGAAATAGGAACTTCCCTGGTGGTCCAGAGGTTAAAAATCTGCCTTGCAATGCAAGGGATGTTAGTTTGATCCCTAGTCTGGGAACTAAGATCTCAGAGCAACTAAGCCCAAGCACTGCAACTACTGAACCCACAGGCCACAACTAGAGAGCCCACGTGCCTCAATTAAGACCTGAGGCAGCCAAATTAATTAATTAAATATTAAAAACAGAAACAGACTCACAGACACAGAATACAAACTTACAGTTAACAAAGAGGAAGAGGGAAGGGATAAATTAGAAGTATGAGATTAACAGATACCCACTACTACCTATAAAATAGATAAACAAGGTACTACTATATAGCACAGGGAACTGTATTCATTAGCTTGTAATAACCTATAACAGAAAAGAATCTAAAAAAAAAATATATATATATATATATGCATGTGTATGTGTGTCTATGTGTGAAAGTCGCTCAGTCATGTACAACTCTTTGTGATCCCATGGACTGTCCATGGAACTCTCCAAGTCAGAATACTGGAGTGGGTAGCCTTTCCCTTCTCCAGGGGATCTTCCCAACCCAGGGATCAAACCCAGGTCTCCTGCAGTGCAGGAGATTCTTTGCCAGCTGAGCCACAAGGGAAGCTCATATATATGCAAACTTATAACTAAATCCCTTTGCTATACACCAGAAACTAACACAATATTGCAAATCAACTATACTCCAAGAAAACATTTGCTTGTAATTGGAGATATTAAATAGTAACTAGACTAAGCTACGCTGAAAAGACTTATTTAGCAGACAAGTCTGAAAATATATTCAGCCATCCCTTGGTATCCACCAGGGACTGGGTTTTAGGACCTCTGTGGGTATCAAAATCTGCAAATACGCAAGTGCCTTCTATAAAATGGTGTAGTACAGTCAGCCTGCTATATCCACGGATGCAGAACCCACAGATATGTAACGTTAACCATATTGGATTGTAAAGGGCAAGAGAGACTCTCTGCACATCCTCTCATATATACCAAGTCGACAGCTGGTATGGGGGCTGGAATAGTCTACACTGCGACACTCCATCAGCATAGCAACATCAGTGGAGCAGCAGCATTTGTTTAGCTGTAGGCTGTGTGCAGGCAAGGACTTCACGGAGCAGGATTAACGTGTTACAGCTCATAACCCCAGGACAAACAGAACTGCTACGAGACAGATAAGGCTCAAGAAACAGCAGACTCACAAGAAATGTCTTCCACCTGAAGTTCTGGTGTACAGAAAAACTGACAAACATTAAAAAGAGTAAAACCAGGATACATGTTGTAAATCCAGAGCACACTGTAACAAGTGTCACCAAATGCATAAGAGTACTTGGGTTTTTGAGAGAACGGTGGAAACCAACTGTGCTGATTCCCTAATGCTAAGTCCTTGATCTCTAGCTGTTTCTGTTTTTACATGTTGTTTGCTTTAGAAGTTATCCATTCACGTTCAGTCAGCTTTTTCTACAATGCTGAGGTGATAGCAAATTTTATGTTTCAACTGTGACACCCAGTTGTTTGGTCACACAAGTCTAGATGTTACTGTGATGGTATTTTGGGACATTTAAGTCGGGCTTCCTTGGTGGCAGAGTGGCAAAGATTCTGCCTGCAATGCAGGGGCCATAGGAGATGTGGGTTCAATCCCTGGGTTGGGAAGATCACCCAGAGGAGGGGATGGTAACCCACTCCAGTATTCTTCTTGAAGAATCCATGGACAGAGGAACCAGTGGGCTACAGTTAATGGGGTCACAAAGAACTGGCCATGACTGAAGCAACCTAGCACACATGCACGCAACATTTAAGCCAGTTTACTTTGAGTCAAGCAGACTACCCTCCACAATGTGGGTGGGCCTCATCCAATCAGTCGAAGGCCTCAGGAGCAAAGAGAGTTTCTGAAAAAGGAATTCTGCTCAAGACAGTAACATAGAAACCCTGCCTGAGCTTCCAGCCTGCAGATCTGGACTCAAGGTGGCAACATCAACCCGTACCTGAATCTCCAACCTCCTGGACTGCTCTACAGATTTCAAACTCACCACTCCCTACAAAAGTGTGAGCCAAGACCTTAGGCTAAATCAATCTCTCACTCATGCTCACTCTTGTTCTCACTCTAACCTATGGTTCAGTTTCTCTGCAGAACCCTGACTAACGGAGCAGGTGCTGCCAATGTGCTTCTGTCCAGTCTTGCTTTTTCTGGCTCAGGCTCTGGGCCTCTCCTATCTCTAATTGTTTGACAGTCATTTTCACTTGGAGCTCCTACCATCACGTCAAATGCAGCTTGTCAAGACTAAAGCCTGAGCAACCATTTGATAGTAGTGAGCGTAAATGGTATTTAATAAAGAAGAATAGACATATTTGCTACCAAATTAAGATGAAGGAATATAATTAAGCCTATTGGTTATGACACTAGATATCAAAGAACTTTAAAATGAATTTTCCTATTAAAGACAAAGACTGATGATATATTAGGCTAAAATTGCAAGCAAAAAAAAAAAAAGGCAAGCTATGTTTTAGGTGGTTTCCAATATATATTCAGTATTAATAAAACTTGAAAACAGACAGGTAAAACATACCACCAGAAAAATGTAAACAAATGTAAAGCAAGAGCAACAATGTTAATATTAACACACACTAAAAAAAAGTTAACACACACTAAACAATGTAAAAAGACCTAATTCAGGGAAAAGGGCTAATCATCATAAATGTGTTTGCAACAAATAAAACTAAAAATTATAAAACAAACATTTTTAGACTGCAAGAACAGGATAAAAATACAACTTGAGTGAGCAACTTTATTATACTTTGTTTAAAACTGAACAGCAGTAGAATAACAAAATAAGGACTGAGAAGCAACGAGTGATAAAAATAATAAACCTGACATATATATGTGCATGCATGGGTATATAAAATAAATATAAAGTAGATAATCTCCCATGAATATTTATGGCACACTTTACACTGACTGCATATTTGACTATTAAAAAAAAAACTTTTAACAAGTCCATAAACAAATTTAAAAGTAGGAATCTTACAGATTGTATTCTCTGATCACATTCAATAAAATTATAAATAAATAATGATCATCTCAGCTACTTGGAAAAGCAATATTCCTGGGTAATCCTTAAAAAAGAGAAAAATCAAAAACTGTAGTTTTTACTTTTCTTTAAAGCAATGAAACAAAATACTTCCTACAAACTGCAGGGCACAGCCCAAGCTGGTGTCAGGATATATTTGCCCTTAAGAAGAGGTGGCAAGAATATACAGAAGAACTGTACAAAAAAGATCTTCACAACCCAGATAATCACGATGGTGTGATCACTCACCTAGAGCCACACATCCTGGAATGTGAAGTCAAGTGGGCCTTAGGAAGCATGACTATGAACAAAGCTAGTGGAGATGATGGAATTCCAGTTGAGCTATTTCAAATCCTGAAAGATGATGCTGTGAAAGTGCTGCACTCAATATGCCAAAAAATTTGGAAAACTCAGCAGTGGCCACAGAACCGGAAAAGGTCAGTTTTCATTCCAATTCCAAAGAAAGGCAATCCCAAAGAATGCTCAAACTACCGCACAATTGCACTCATCTCACACGCCAGTAAAGTAATGCTCAAAATTCTCCAAGCCAGGCTTCAGCAATACGTGAACCGTGAACTTCCAGATGTTCAAGCTGGTTTTAGAAAAGGCAGAGGAACCAGAGATCAAATTGCCAACATCTGCTGGATCATCAAAAAAGCAAGAGAGCCCCTGAAAAACATCTATTTCTGCTTTATTGACTATGCCAATGCCTTTGACTCTGTGGATCACAATAACCTGTGGAAAATTCTGAAAGAGATGGGAATACCAGACCACCTGA